>NW_024743315.1:0-29425 GCF_018991925.1 Homarus americanus | reverse complement strand
TAACGTTAAATTAAGTTAAACTAACGTTAAATGAAGTTAAACTAACGTTAAATAAGTAACGTTAAATGAAACTAAACTAACGATAAATGGCGTTAAACTTACGTTAAATGAAAATTAAACTTAACGTTGGCGTTTTGGTAAGGTTAATATCGTTAAACTAAGGTTAAATAACGATATTAACGTTAAATAACGTTTAATTGGTTTAATGACGTTAAACTAATGTTAAATGGCGTTAAGCTGCGTTATATTGCGTTAAATAATGTTAAATGGCGTTAAATAACGTTAATGCGTTTGGTTAGGTTAAATAGCGTTAAATATCGTTAGTAGCGTTAATAACGGTATTAATGGGTTAATATCGTTAAATGGCGTTAAATGGCGTTAAGTGGGTTAAACTTCGTTAAATGGCGTTAAACTCGTTTAATGACGTTAAGCTTGCGTTAAATGGCGTTTTGATTAAGGTTAATTCGTTAACGTAATGTTAATGGCGTTAACTAACGTTAAATGGCGTTTAATTAAGGTTAATGCGTTAAATAATGTTAAATGGCGTTAAGTAACGTTTGTAGTTAAACTAATGGCGTTAGCTAATGTTTAATGGCGTTAAGCTAATGTTAAATGGCGTTTAATTAATGTTAAATGGCGTTAAGTAACGTTAAATGGCGTTTAATTAAGGTTAAATAACGTTAAACTAACGTTAAATGGCGTTAAATAACGTTAAATGGCGTTAAACTAACGTGAAATGACGTTTAGTTTAATTTAAATGACGTTAAACTAACGTTAAATGGCGTTAAAGTAACGTAAAATTGCGTTAAACTAACGTTTGGTAAACTAACGTTAAATGGCGTTAAACTAGCGTTAATGGCGTTAAACTATGTTAATGGCGTTAGTAACGTTAAATGGCGTTTAGTTGAAGGTTAGTGACGTTAATTGTTAAATGGCGTTAAAATAGTTGTGGCGTTAAATTAATTGTTTAATGGCGTTATTTACGTTAAATGGCGTTTAATTAGGCTAAATAACGTTAAACTAACGTTAGTTGTTAAATAACGTTAAATGGCGTTAAATAACGTTAAATGGCGTTAAACTAACGTTAATGGCATAAACTAACGTTAAATGGCGTTAAACTAGCGTTAAATGCCGTTAAACTAACGTTAAATGGCGTTTATTAAAGTTAAATATCGTTAACCTTTGTTAAATGGCGTTGACTAACGTTAATGGCGTTTAGGGTTAGGTTAAATGACGTTAAACTAATGTTAAATGGCGTTAAATGTTTGGGTTGTTTGGGTTTAGCGTTAAATGGCGTTAAATTGTTGATGGCGTTTATGTTAAATGGCGTTAAACTAATGTTAAATGGCGTTAAATGGCGTTAGTTGCGTTTATTAGGTTAAATAACGTTAATCGTTATGGCGTTAAATAGATTAAATGGCGTTAAATTAACGTGAAATGCGTTTTAGTGGGTTGAATGGTTTGTTTGGTTGGTTGGGTTTAACGTTATGGCGTTAATTAACGTTAAATGGCGTTAAACTAACGTTAAATGGCGTTAAACTATGGTATGGCGTTATGGTCGTTAAATGGCGTTTGTTAGGTTAAATGACGTTAAAATAATGTTAATGGCGTTAACGTTAATGCCGTTAAATAACGTTAAATGGCTTTGTTGGTTAAATATAGTTAAACTAATGTTAAATGGCGTTAAATAACGTTAATGGCGTTTAGTTAGGTTAAATGACGTTTAGCTAATGTTAAATAGCGTTAAACTAACGTTAAATGGCGTTAAACTTATGTTAAATGGGGGTTAAATAACGTTAAATGGCGTTTAATTGGTTAAATAACGTTAAGCTAACGTTAAATGGCGTTAACTAGCGTTAAATGGCGTTAAAATAACGTTAAATGGCGTTAATATCGGTAAATGGCATTAAACTAACGATGAATGGGTTAAACTAACGTTAAATGGCGGTAAGCTAACGTTTAATGGCGTTAAATAACGTTAAATGGCGTTAAATATGGTTAAATGGCGTTAAACTAACGTTATTGCGTTAAACTAACGTTAAATGGAGTTAAAATAACGTTAAATGGTTAAACTAACGTTAAATGGCGTTGAACTAACGTTAAATGGCGTTAAACTAGCATTATATGGCATTTAATTAACGTTAATGGCGTTAAATTGCGTTATGAGTTAAACTAACGATAAATGGCGTTAAACTAAGTTAAATGGCGTTAAACTAAGTTAATGGGTTTAATTAGGTTAAATGACGTTAAACTAACGTTCGTGGCGTTAAACTAACGTTAAATGGCGTTAAACTAACGATAATGGCGTTTAATTAACGTTAAATTAAGTTAAACTATCGTTAAATGGCGTTAAACTAACGTTAAATGGCGTTAACTGTCGTTAGTGGCGTTAAACTAACGTTAAATGGCGTTAAACTATCGTTAAATGGCATTAAATAGCGTTAAATGGCGTGAAATAACGTTATTGGCGTTAAACTAACGTTAGTGGCGTTAAACTAACGTTAATGGGTTTATTGGTTGAATATCGTTAAACTAATGTTGATGGCGTTAAACTAAGTTAAATGCGTTTAATTAGTTAAATGGCGTTAACTAATGTTAAATGGCGTTAAACTAACGTTAAATGGCGTTAAACTAATGTTAATGGCGTTAACTAATGTTAAATGGCGTTAAACTAATATTAAATTGAGTTAAATATCGTTAATTGAGTTTTAATTGGGTTAAATGGCGTTAAACTAATGTTAATGGCGTTAATAACGTTAAATGACGTTTAGTAAGGTTAAATGGCGTTAAACTAACGTTAAATGGCGTTAAAGTAACGTTAAATGGCGTTAAACTAACGGTTAATGGCGTTAAACTAACGTTAAATGGCGTTAAACTAACGTTAAATGGCGTTAAATTAATGTTAAATGGAGTTTAATTAAGTTAAATGTCGTTAAACTTAATTAATGGGTTAAGCTTCGTTAAATGGCGTTTAATTGAGGTTAATGACGTTAAACTGGTTTGGATTAAATAGGTTAATGGTTATAACGTTGTGGCGTTTAATTAATGTTGTTTAATGGGTTAAATAACGTTAAATGGGTTAATTAAGGGTGTTTGGGTTAAATGGGTTAAATTTGCGTTAAATGGAATTAACTAACGTTAAATGGCGTTAAACTAACTTTAAATGGCGTTTAATTAACGTTAAATTGTTAAACTAACGTTAAATGAAGTTAAACTAACGTTAGTTGGTGTTAAGTTAAGGTTAAATGATGGTTTATTTAATGTTAAGTGGCGTTAAACTAGTAACTATTAGTGGCGTTTTGAGTAAGGTTAAATGAAGTTAAACTAAGTTAATGGGTTGTAACGTATGGCGTTAACGTTAAATGGCGTTAAACTAACGTTAAATGGCGTGAAACTAACGATAAATGGCGTTTAATTAACGTTAAATTAAGTTAAACTAATGTTAAATGGCGTTAAACTAACGTTAAATGGCGTTTAATTAAGGTTAAATGACATTAAACTAATGTTAAATGGCGTTAAACTAACGTTAAATGGCGTTAAACTAATGTTAAATGGCGTTAAACTAACGTTAAATGGCGTTTAATTAAGGTTAAATAACGTTAAACTAACGTTAAATGGCGTTAAACTAACGGTAAATGGCGTTAAACTAACGTTAAATGGCGTTAAACTATCGTTAAATGGCATTAAACTAACGTTAAATGGCGTTAAACTAACGTTAAATGGCGGTAAATTAACGTTAAATGGCGTTAAACTAACGTTAAATGGCGTTAAACTAACGTTAAATGGCGTTTAATTAAGGTTAAATAACGTTAAACTAACGTTAAATGGCGATAAACTAAAGTTAAATGCCGTTAAACTAACGTTAAATGCCGTTAAACTAAAGTTAAATGGCGTTAAACTAACGTTAAATGGCGTTAAACTAACGTTAAATGGCGTTAAACTAACGTTAAATGGCGTTAAACTATCGTTAAATGGCGTTAAACTAACGTTAAATGGCGTTAAACTAACGTTAAATGCCGTTAAACTAACGTTAAATGCCGTTAAACTAACGTTAAATGCCGTTAAACTAACGTTAAATGGCGTTTAATTAAGGTTAAATATCGTTAAACTAATGTTAAATGGCGTTAAACTAACGTTAAATGGCGTTTAATTAAGGTTAAATGACGTTAAACTAATGTTAAATGGCGTTAAACTAACGTTAAATGGCGTTAAACTAACGTTAAATGGCGTTAAACTAATGTTAAATGGCGTTAAACTAACGTTAAATGGCGTTTAATTAAGGTTAAATAACGTTAAACTAACGTTAAATGGCGTTAAACTAACGGTAAATGGCGTTAAACTAACGTTAAATGACGTTAAACTAACGTTAAATGGCGTTAAACTAACGTTAAATGGCGTTAAACTAGCGTTAAATGGCGTTAGAAAAACTATCGTTAATTGGCATTAAACTAACGTTAAATGGCGTTAAACTAACGTTAAATGGCGAGCAACCAACGCCAAACGTTAAACTAACGGTAACGGCGTTAACCACCAAACGGCGTTTAATTGCTGCTGTTTAACGTTAAACCATCAAACGGCGTTAAACCAACGTTAAAACGCCAAATTAACGGCAACGGCGTTAAACTAACGTTAAAATGGCGTTAAACTAACGTTAAATGGCGCAACCAACGTTAAAGTCGGCGTTAAACTAACGTTAAAACGGGCGTTAAACCAATGCTAAAACGGCAAAATTAAATCATCGTTAAAGAACTTAACGGGCAACGCGTTAAACGTTGAAATGGCGTTAACCAACCAGCGTTGAATTAAGGTTAAATCAGATACAAATCAACGTTAGAATTTCAGCGTTAAACTAACGTTAAAATGGCGCAAACTAATGATAAACAAAGTTTAATTGAATTAAACTTGGTTAAGAACTAACGTTAAATGAAACTAAATCAACAGCGTTAATTTATTAAATGGAAATTAACCACCGCTAAAATGCATGTTAAACCAACGATAAACGGCGTTTAATTAACGTTAAATTGCCGAACTAACGTTAAACAAGCAATTAACGTTAAAATAGCGTTAAATTAACGCAAACAGTTTAAACTAACGATAAATGGCAAGAACTTACGTTAAATACAACCAAAGCAATGGCAAACAATTGGCGTTGTTCGACGTTAAAACTAACGTTAAATGGCGTTAAATAACGTAAAATGGCAACAACCATCGTTAACGTAAGCGTTAATCCATCGCAAAATGGCGCAAACCGTCCTTTTTAAATGGCGTTAAGTTCAACGTTAAATGGTTTAATTACGCTAAGCCATCGTTAAACTCAAGCAAATGGCGTTAAACCTGACCGCCAGTCGCGCGAATTGCTGCTAAATGACGCGTCCACATTAAATGGCGTTAACCAACGCTAAAATGGCGTTAAAACTGTTAAATGGCGTTAACCAACGCCGTTCGCGTTTAATTGATACGAATAATGTTAAACCAACGTTGCACCGGCAAGTTAACTAACGGTATATATTAAACCAACGTTAAATGACGTTAAACTAATTAAACGGCGCAACAACGTTAAATGGGCGTTAAAACCATCGTTAAACGGCGTTAAAACCTATCGTTAAATGGGCACACCAACGTTAAATGGCGTTAAACTAACGTTAAAATGGCGTAAACCAACATTAAAATGGGCGCAACTAACGCCAACGCGTTAACCATGCTGCGTCGTATAAGTGCTGAATTGACAAGCACAACGTTAATGGCGTTAACGAACGTTAAATGCCGTTAAACTAACGTTAAATACCGCGAACTAACGTTAAATGGCGCGAACTAACGTTAGAAGTATGCTAAACTAACGTTAAAACGCCGTTAAACTAACGTTAAATGCCGTTAACCAATGCTAAAATGGCGTTGACCGGCGTTAACACGTTAAACCTAATGTTAAAATGAAAAGAATCTGAACGTTAAAATGGCGTTTAATCATGCCAACGACGTCAAATCACGTTAAACGGTGCCAACCATCGCCAACGGCGTTAAACCATAAACGGTTAAACCAACGTTAAAACGGCGTTTAATTATGTTTAAATAAATTAACCAATAGTCCACCAAGAATGGCGTTAAACCATCGTTAAATGGACGTTGAAACCATAATGTTGTATACAAACTAACGTTAAACAGCGAAAACCAACGTTAAAATACAAACTATCGTTAAAAGCCATAACAAACTAAATGAAGCAAACAATGTTAAACAAGTTAAACTAACGTTAAATGAAATTAATTAAATAAATATCGTTAACTAACGCTAATGGCGTTAAATAACGTTAAAATGCCGTTAAACAATGCCACCGCATTAAACTAACGTTAAACAGCAAACTAACGTTAAATACAAGTAAACCAACGTTAAAATGCGTTAACCAACGTTAAACCCAACTAACGTTAAACATCGCAATAAATTAACGTTAAAAAGCCAACCAACGATAAATGGCATAAATCAACGTTAAATGCGTTAAACGTTAAATGGCGCATCATATAAATGACGCAAACCAACGTTAAATGAGCAACCAACGCTAAAATGCATAAAACAAACAATTATAACGGCAAACATTAAATTAAGTTAAACCAACGCAAATGGGTTAAACAACGTTAACAGCTAAATTAACGTTAAATGAAGTTAAACTAACGTTAAATCGTTAAACTAACGATAAACGCCTGCTAAATTAATCAACCGTTAACCACCAAATGAAGAAACTAACGGCAAATAAAGCAAAAATTAACGTTAAACGAAGCAAACTAACGAAATGGCGTTAAACTAAAAGAAATGGCGTCCAAAGTTAAATGGCGTTTAATAAGTTAAAATGACGTCAACCAACGCTAAACGGCAATAAATAACGTAAAATGCGTTAACCAACGTTAAAGCGACAACCAATTAAAAAAGCGATAAAACCAACCTTAAATGGCGAAACTAACGTAAATTCCATGCTGACTACCAAATATCGTTAAACCAATGTTAAATAAAGAAACCAACGCAAACGGCGCTAATTAACGCAAAACGACGTTAAACCAATCGTTAAAATGGCGAAACCAACGTTAACGGCGAAACCAACGCTAAATGGCGTTAAACTAACACAACAACGTTAAAATAACGCAAACTCAATAAACCAACGGTAAAACGGCGCACAAAACTAGCGAAACAGCGAAACTATCGCACAACGGCAATAAACTAACGAAACGACGTTAACCAACGTTAAATGAAGAAAACCAACGTTAAATGCGAAACTAACGTTAACGACGTTAAACCAGCGTTAAATGGCGAAACTACAAAATTCACACCAACCACGCACCTTAAACCAACGAACGGCGCAAAACCAACGTTAAAAGCGCTAAACCAACGTTAAAGCGCAACCACCTAAATCATAATCGCAAAACAACGTTAAAATAACGTCAAACTCGGCGTTAAACCAACTAAACAGCAACCAACGCAGCAACAGCCGCCAAATCCAACGAAACGCGTTAAAACTAACGTTAAACGCGCAACCAACGCTAAATGCGTTAAACCATCGTTAAATGGCGTTAAACCAACGTTAAATTCACAAGCAACCAACGTTAAATGGCGTTAAACTAACGTTAAAACGGCGTTAAACCAACGTTAACGCCAAACAAACTCAACGCAATAACGTTAAAACAGCGGCTAAATATCGAACCCAATGTTAAATGGCGTTAACCAACGTTAAAACGGCGTTCAATATACAAGACGTTAAACTAAAGCCAAAACGGCGCAAACTAACGAAAATGCAAGTAAAACAACGCTAAACAGCGTTAAACCACGTTAAATGGCGTTAACCAACGTAAACGAAGGCGCAAATCATTGTTAACAACAAACTAACGTTAAACGGCGCAAACCAACGAAAATGGCGCAACCGAAATGACGTTTAATTGCTAAATGACGTTAAACCAACGTTAAACGGCGTTAAAGTAACGAAATGCGCAAACAACGTTAACTGCGAAACCAACGCTAAAATCGTTAAACTAACGTTAAATGCCATCAAACTAACGTTAACGCCGTTAAACCAACGAAAACGGCGCCGAACCATACAAATATCGCTAAACCACGTTAAATGAAGAAACCAACGCTAAAGGCGTTTAATTACGCTAAATGACGAACCACCGCAAACCAACGCTAAATGGCGTTAAATTATCGTTTGCGCGCTAAAGTAACGCTAAAATGTTTAATTGCGCCAACAACGTTAAAACCAACGTTAAATGGCGTTAAACCAACGTTAACAGCTTAAACTAACGTTAAACGGCGCAAACCAAACGTTAAACGCCGTTAAACCACTCAATGGCGTTTAACAAGCGTTAAACACATCAAACAATGTTAAAGAAACCATCAAAAAAATCACGGCGAATTACGTTAAATGACGCAAACTAATGTTAAATGGCGTTAAACTAACGTTAAACGGCGTTAAACAATCCCAATAACCAATTAAACCACGTTTAATATACGTTCAACGCAAACAAACGTTAAACGGCGCAACAACGGTAAACAGCGTTAAACCAACGTTAAAATGACGTTAAACCAACGTTAAACAATCGTTAAACTAACGTTAATGGCATAAACCATCGTTAAATGTCATAAAACCAACGTTAAAACAGCAAACCATCAAAAAACGCAAACCAACGTTTAACGGCGTTAAACAACGTTAAAAAATGGCGAAACAACAATGGCAAGCAAACCAACGTTAAATGCCGTTAAACCAACGTTACCGCGCAAAAATAACGTTAAAACGCGCAAAACCTTAAACTAAAACGCTAAACCAATAATATACGGCATTAACTAACGTTAAACGGCGCAATTAACGCAACGCTAAAATAACGATAAATGCAGCGAACAACCAACGTTAAACGGCGCTAAACCAAAAAACGCGTTTAATTAACGTTAAATGACGTTAAACTGACAAATGGCGTTAAACCAACGATAAAAAACTGGCGCAACAACCACAAAATAGCGTTAAACTAACGATAAATTCAACGCTAAATGGCGTTAAACTAATGTTAAAACGGCGTTAAACAACGCTAAACCGCGTTAAACCAACGTTAAAAGCGTTTAACAAAACAATAACGTTAAACTAACGTTAAAATGGCGCAAAACTAACGTTAAAGCCATCGCAACGGAAACGACGTTAATTGGCGTTAAATGACGTTAAACTAACGTTAAACGACAAGTAAAGCAACGTAAAATGGCAAACTAACGTTAAACCAAACTAACGTTAAATGTTAAACTAACGTTATCGGCGTTAAACCAACGTTAAACGCCGCTAAACCAACGTTAAACTGCATTAATTACAAGCAAATACTCAAACACGTTAAATGCGTTAAACTAACGTTAAACCAGCGTTTAATTGGCGCCATAAATTAATGTTAATTAGTTAAAACCAACGATAAATGGCGTTAAACTAACGTTAAATGGCGCAAACCAAACTTAAATGGCGTTTAATTAAGATAAATGACGTTAAACTAACGCTAATGGCGTTAAACCAACGTTAAAATGACGTTAAACTAACGACAAATGGCGTTTAATTAACGTTAAACTGGTAAAACTAACGTTAAATGAAGCTAAACCAACGTTAATAGCGTTAAATTAACGCCAAATGGAGTTAAACTAACGTTAAACGGCGTAAACCAACACAAAAAGCAACAATTAACGTTAAAACTGCTAACCAACGTTAAAATGGTTAACCACGTTAAATAAGCTAAATTAACGTTAAATGAAGCTAAACCAACGATAAAGGCGTTAAACCTAATGTTAAAAATGGCGTTAAACCAGTTAAACGGCGTTTAATTATGTTAAAATGACGTTAAACCAACGCAAAGCCAAAGTAACGTAAATGGCGTTAAACAAACGTTAAATGTTAAACTAATATGCTAACTAACACTTTAAATGGTTAACCAACGTTACCGCGCTGACGCATAAATATCGTTAAACCAATGTTAAATGGCGTTAAAACCAACGCCAAATGTCGTTTAATGATAAAATGACGTTAAACCACATTAAATGGTTAAACTAACGTTAAATGGCAAACTAACGTTAAATGGCGGTAAACTAACGTTAAATGGCGTTTAATTAAGGTTAAATAACGTTAACTTAACGTTAAAAACGGGCGCTAAACTAACGGTAATGGGAATTAAACCAACGTTAAAATGACGTTAAACTAACGTTAAATGGCGCGTTAAACTACGTTAATGGCGTTAAACCATTTAAAATGGCGTTAACTATCGTTAAAACGGCATTAAACCACGTTAAATGGCGTTAACCAACGTTAAATGGCGTTAAACTAACATTAAATGGCGCGTTAAACCAACGTTAAACGGCGCAAACCAACGCCAACTTACTGCCAGTTAACGTTAAATGGCGTTAACCAACGTTAAAATGCCAACAAACCAACGTTAAATAACTAACGCAAATGGCGCAACCAACGTTAAATGGCGCTAAACTAACGTTAAATGGCGTTAAATCAATGTTAAATGGCGTTAACTAACGATAAATGGCGTTAACCAACGTTAAAATGCGCGTTAAATCTAACGTTAAATGGCGTTTAATCACGTTAAATATCGTTAAACTAATGTTAAATCGGCGTTAAACTCAACGTTAAATGGCGCGCTAAATTACATGCTAAATGACGTTAAACCATCGTTAAATGGCGTTAAACCAACGTTCAAAATGGCGTTAAACCAATGCTTAAATGGCGCAAACCAATGGTAAATGGCGTTAATTACGGTTAGCCAACGTAAACTAACGACCAATGGCGTTAAACCAACGTTAAATGGCGTTAAACTTGTTAAAATGACGTTAAACTAACGTTAAATGGCGTTCTAACGTTAAACGTCGCTAAACCATCGTTAAATGGCGTTAAACTAACGTTAAATGGCGTTAAACTAACGCGTTAAATGGCAGTAAACTAACGTTATACCGGCGTTAAACCAACGTTAAATGGCGTTAAACTAACGTTAAAATGGCGTTTAATTAACGTTAAATAACGCAAACTTAACGTTGTGGCGTTAACCAATGCTAAATGCCGCCAAACCAACGTTGTTACGTTAAACTAACGTTAAATGGCGTTAACCACGCTAACGGCGTTAACTAACGTTTAAATGGCGTTAACCAAAGCAATGGCGACAAACCAACGCTGGCGTTAAATTAACGTTTGAAATGCTAACTCACGATAAAATGGCGTTAACTAACGCTAAAATGGCGTTAAACGTCTAAAATGACGTTTAATTACGTTAACGACGTTAAACTAACGTTAAATGGCGTTAAAACCAACGATAATGGCGTTTAATTAACGTTAAACAAATTAAACTAACGTTAAAAGCAAAACCACCGTTAAATATAGCGTTAAATCAACGTTAAACGAAGTTAAACCAACGTTAAATGCGTTAAACCAATCAAATGGCGTTTAATTAACGCGAAACCAACGTTAAATGACGTTAAACTAACGTTAAATGGCGTTAACTAACGTTAAATGACGCTAAACCAACGTTAAAAGGCGTTAAACAGTTAACAATGTTGGCGCTAAACTAACGTTAAATGGCGTTAAACCAACGTTAAATGGCGTTAAATTAACGTTAAAAGAAGTTAAACCAATACAAAATGGCGCGTTAAACTAACGTAAAATGGCGTTAAACCAAAGTTAAATGGCATTTAATTGCCAAATGACGTTAAACCAACGTTATGCTAAAACTAACGTTAAATGGCGTTAAAACTAACGATAAACATGCCAATTAACGTTAAATGCTAAACCAACGTTAAATGAAGCAAACTAATGCCAACAGCGTTAAATTAACGTTAAATGAAGTTGCCAAACTAACGTTAAAGGCGTTAAACAACGATAAATGGCGTTAATTCACGTTAAATGCTGGAACCAACGTTAAACAAAGCAGCTTAACGTTAACAGCGTTAAATTAACTGTCAAAGCCAAACTAACGACAAACGGCGCTAAACCACGTTAAATGGAAGCGTTAAACTAAAGTTAAATGGCGTTAAATTACATAAGTTAAATGATACATTAAACTAACGTTAGCCAATGCTACAACGTAAAATGGCGTTAAACCAACGTTGCGCTGGCGTTAAACTAACGTTAAATTCCGTTAAACTAACCTTTAAATGGCGCGTTAAACCAACGTTGCGCGTTTAATTGGCGCCATCGTTGTAACATCACGTTAACGGCCAACCAACGTTAAATGGCGTTAAACTAACGTTAAATGACGTAAATCAACGTTAAATGGCGTTAAACCAACGTTAAAATGGCGGCAACCACGTTATGGCGTTAAAACTAACGTTGCAACGGCGTTAAACCAACGTTAACAACGCTAAACTAACGTTAAATAGAAGCGTTAAACTAACGGTAAATGGAGTTATAAACTTACCGCCGCAAACCAACGTTAACGCCGTTAAACTAACGCTGAAACGCCGCGCAAACTTAACGTTGCCGACGTTGTTCTAACGTGGCGTTAAATCAACGTTAACGGCGCGAACCAACGTTAAATGGCGTTAAACAATCGTTAAATGCCGCGTTCAACGTTAAAACGCTCCAACGTTAAAATCGTTAAACTAACGTTAAATGGCGCGCAACCAACGTTAAATGGCGTTAAACCAACGTTAAAACACGTTAAACTAACGTTAAAAAGTCGCGCAAAACTAACATTAAACGGCGTTTAATCAACGTTAAATGGCGTTAAAAATTAAGTTGCCAAATGAAGTTAAATTCAACGATAAAATGGCGTTAAACCCACTAAATGGCGTTAAACTAACGTAAAATGGCGTTTAATTAACGTTAAATGACGTCAAACCAACGTTAAATGGCGTTAACCAACGATGCAAACGGCGTTAACAATCGTTAACGCCAAAAAAACCAAGTTAAACTAACGCGCAAACAGCGTTAAATTAACGTTAAACGAAGCAACCAACGTTAACGGCGTTAACCAACGATAAACGGCGTTTAATTAACGTTAAATCGTTAAACTAACGTTAAATGGCGTTAAACTAACGTTAAATGGCGTTAAACTAACGTTAAATGCGCTAAACCAACGTTAACAGCGTTAACCAACGTTAAAATGGCGTTAAACCAACGTTAAATGGCTTTAATTACGCCAACATCGTTAAACCATAAACGCAAGGTTAAACTAACGTTAAATGGCGTTAAATTAAGGCCAACAAAGTTAAACCAACGTTAAATGGCGTTTAATTAAGGCCAAATAACCGTTAAAACTAACGTTAAATGGCGTTAAACCCAACGTTAAATGGCGTTAACCGAACGATATAAAGAACTAACGTTAAATGCCGTTAAACCAACGTTAAAATGGCGTTTAATTAAGGTTAAATATCGTTAAACTAATGTTAAATGAAGTTAAACTAACGTTAAAATGGCGCTACCAATTAAAAACGAAACCATTTAAAAAAATAAACCATCAAAAACATGTTAAAACCAACGTTAAAACAAACCAATAACAGAAATTAAATTAACGTTAAACGCTAAACCAACGTTAAACACGTTAAAAAAAACAAAAGCGAAACCACCAAGGCGTTAAACTAACGTTAAAATTAGTTAAACTAACGTTAAATGTTAAACTAACGTTAAATGCCGTTAAACCAACATGGCGTTAAACTAACGTTAAATGCAAGCGTTAAAACCAATTAAAAAAATATGGTAAACCAACGTTAAATGCCGTTAAACTAACGTTAAATGGCGTTAAACCAATGCCAAAACAACGATTAACGTTAAATAACGTTAAACTAACGTTACAACGTCATACAAACCAACGTTAAACGCCGCTAAACCAACAAATGGCGCTAAACTAACGTAAATGGATAAACTAATTAAATGTTAACCAACGTTAAATAGCGCTAAATTAACGTTAAATGAAGCCAAAATCAAAAGACAAAATGGCGTTAAACTTACGCTAAAATATGCGTTAAACCAAATTTAAATGTCGTTTAATTATAATGACGTTAAAACTAACGTTAATGGCAAAACCAATTAAATGGCGCAAACCAACGATAAATGGCAAAAGTTTAATTAACGTTAAATGAAGTTAAACTAACGTTAAATGAAGTTAAACCAACCGTTAAAAAACAATTAACGTTAAAAAGTTAAACCAACGTTAAACAGCGTAAACTAACGTTAAATGAAGCACATAAACCGTTAAACCACGTTGAAAAATGGCGCCGAATTTCAAGGTTAAAGACGTTAAACCACGTTAAAATGTTAAACCACTAAAATGGCGTTTGAATTGCTGCTAAATGACGTTAAACCATCGTTAAATGGCGTTAAACCAATTAAAATGGCGCCAACTAATGTTAAATGGCGTTAAACCACCAATTGGCGTTTAATTGGTTGCTTAGCCAACGTTAAATCCAACGTTGCACGGCGCTAACCAATGGGTAAAATGGCGTTAACCAATCGTTAAATGTACGTTAAACCAACGTTAAATGGCGTTAAACTAACGCTTAAATGGCGTTAAACCAACGTTAAATGGAGCAACTAACGTTAATGAGCGAACTAACGTTAAAATGGCGTTAAACTAACGTTAAATGGCGTAAACCAACAATATACGGCTTTATTAACGTTAAATGCGTTAAATTAACGTTAAATGGAAGTTAAACTTAACGTTAAATAGCGTTAAATTAATTAACGCGTCCACGTTAAATGGAAGTTAAACTAACGATAAATGGCGCTTAATTAACGTTAAATTGTTAACTAACGTTAAATGAAGTAAACCAATGTCGTTGCTGCTAACTAACGTTACCAGTTAACTAACGATAAATAGCGTTAACCACGTTAAATGGCGTTAAACCAATGGTTGACGTTTAATTACGTTAAATGACGCAACTAACGCAAAACGGCGCGCTTAACGTAACATGCTAAACTTAACGTTAAATGGCGTTAAACCACCGTTAACAGCGTTAAAACTAACGTTAAAAATGTAAGTAAACCAACGTTAAAATGGGCGTTAAACCAACGTTAAATGCTAACCAACGTTAAACGGCGTTTGAATTTTCAGTTGTTATCGTTCAAACCAATGTTGTCGGCGTTAAACTAACGCCAAATGGCGTTTAATTACGTTACAAATGACACAAATCAATGTTAAATGGCGTTAAACCAACGTTAAATGGCGTTAACCAATGTTAAAATGCTGCTAACCAATTAAATGGCGTTTTAATCATGTCGCTAAATAAATATTAAAACTAACGTTAAATGCGTTAAACTAATGCAGTAAATGGCGTTAGTTCAACGTTAAATGGCGTTAAACCAGTTCAATGGCGCAACCATCGTTAAATGGCGTTAACCCCGTTAAATGGCATAACCAATGTTGAATGGCGTTAAAACCAGTTAAATGGCGGTAAACTAACGCTAATGGCGAAACCAACGTCAATACAACGAACGTTAGCGCGCAAACCAACGTTAACGCCGTTAAACCAACGTTAAATGGACAAACTAACGTTGTTGCTTAAACCAACGTTAAAGGCGTTAAACCAACGTTAACGGCGTTAAACCAACGTTAAAATGGCGTTAACCATTACAGGCATTTAATTGCCAAATGGCGCGCAAATTAACGTTAAACAAGCAACGATAAAATGGCGTTGTCCAACGTTAAATATGCTAACCAAAGCACGGCGCTGTCGACAATATCGACGTTAAACTAACGTTATCGGCGTTAAACTAACGTTAAAATGGCGTTAAACCAACGATAAATGGTTTATCACCACTAAGCAGCCATCGCTGTATCGCCAAACTAACGTTAAAATAGCGCTGAATTAACGTTAAATGGGGCTTAAACCATCGATAAAATGGCGCAACTTGCTGCGGCGTTAACCAAAGTTAAAGCTGGCGTCAATAAATTACGTTAACCAACGCAAATGGCGTTAAAGTAACGTAAAACGGCGTTAAACCAGCCGTTAAACAGGCGTCTCACCAGCTGCTAACCAACTTTAATGGCGTTAAACTAACGTTAAACGGCGTTTAATTACGTTAAATAAACGTTAAACCGTTAAATGGCGTTAAACCAACGTTAAAACGCCGTTAAACCCGTTAACGTTAACGCCGTTAACCATCGTTAAATGCCGTTAAAACAACGCGAATGGCGTTAACCAATATTAAATGTGCGTTAACCATCGTTAAATGGTTAACCATCGTTAAAATGGTTAACTAACGTTAAATGCCGTTAAACCAATACCAATGGCGGTAAATCCAATGCCGCCAAGTAAACTAACGTTAAAACGGCGTTTAATTCATACAGTAACGCAACCAACGTTAAATGGCGTTGTCCAACGTTAAAATGGCGTTAACCAACGTTAAACGGCGTTAACCAACGTTAATGCGAACTAATGCCAGTCGGCGTTAAACTAACGTTAAATGGCGCAAATTAATGTTAAATGGCGCAACCAACGTTAAAATGGTTAAACCAACGTTAAATGCCGCGTTAACCAACGTTAAATGCCGCGAACCACCGCTAAATGCCGTTTGAACATATGAAATATCGTTAACCACGTTAACGGCGTTAAACCAACGCCAAATGGCAGTTTAATTAAGGTTGCCGACGTTAAACTAATGCAGCCGCGTTAAACCAACGTTAAATGGCGTTTAATTATGTTAATAACGCTAACCAATCGTTAAATGGCGTTCAACGGTAATGGTTAAACTAATGTTGTCGACGTTAAATTAACGTTAATGGCGTTAACCAACGTTAAATGGCGCTAACCAACGTTAAATGGCGTTAACCATCGTTAAATGTTCAACGCTAAATGGCGCAAACCAGTTAAATTGCGTAAACTTTTCAACGTTGTCGGCGTTAAACCAACGTTGAAATGGCGCTAAATCTATGATAAACGGCGCCTAATTGTTAAATTACAACCAATGTTAATGCTAACCAACGTTGTCGGCGTCGAATTACGTTAAATGATACTAAACTATCGCCAGCGCGCTAACCAACGTTAAATGGGCGCAACCACTGCGAATGGCGTTAAACTAACGTTAAACGGCGTTTAATTAAGGGTTACAACGTTAAACTAACGTTAAAATGGCGTTAAACCACGGTAAATGGCGTTAAACTATCGTTAAATGGCGTTAACCCACGTTAAACGGCGTTAAACTAACGTTAAATGGCGTTAACCACGCGAATGGCGCGTTAAACCATCGTTAATGGCGTTAAACCATCAAAGTTAAATCGCCGTTAAACTAACGTTAAAATGCCATACACTCCATCAAAAGAATGCCGTTAAACTAACGTTAAAATGAGTCAATTACGTTGTTGACGTTAACCAATGTTAAATGGCGCAATCAACGTTAGCCATAATTATGTTAATGATTAAACCACGTTAAATGGTTAAATTAACGCTAAACTAATGTTAAATGTATGTTGAACTAATGCTAACGGCGTTTAATTACAGTTAAATAATTAAACCACGTTAAAATTGCCAGCGTTAACCAATTGCAAAATGGTATGCTAAACTAATGTTAAATGCTAAACTAATAAATGGCGTTTAATTACGTTAAATGACGTTAAACCAATGTTATCGTATATGTTAAATTAATTAAATTTATGTTTAATTATACAATAACGTTAAACTAACGTTAAAACGGTTAAACTGATTCTGTAGCGGCGTTAAACTAACGTTAAATGACGCTAAACTAACGTTAAAATGTCGTTAAACCAATTAAATGGCGTTAAACCACCGTTAAATGGCGCGAACCATCGTTAAATGCATTAAAATCCAACGTTAAAATGGCGTTAAACCAAAGTTAAAATGGCGGTAAACCAACGTTAAAATGGCGTTAAACTACGTTAAATGGCGCTAACCAACGATAACGGCGTTAATTAACGTTAAACTGGTTAAATCCAATGTTAAATGGCGTTAAAATCAACGTTAAAATGGTATATTAATTGCTGTCGACATTAAACCACGTTAATGGCGTTAAAACCACGTTAAATGGCGCGTTACAAACTAATGTTAAATGGCGTTAAACCAACGTTAAATGGCGTTTAATTACGTTAAATAATGCTAAACCATCGTTAAATGGCAACTAACGGTAAATGGCGTTAAACCACGTTAAATGGCGCAACTATCGTTAAATGGCATTTAAACTAACGTTATCGGCAAACCAATGTTAATGGCGTAAATTAACGTTAAATGGCGTTAAATCCAACGTTAAACGGCGTAAACCAATGTTAAATGGCGTTTAATTGGTTGCCACCGTTAAGTCCAACGTTAAACGAAGATAACCAACGTTAAACGTCATAACCATCGTTAAATGCCGTTAAACTAACGTTAATACAACCATCGTTAAACTAACGTTAATGGCGTTAAACTATCGTTAAATGGCGTTAAACCAACGTTAAATGGAGTTTTAACCATGCTGCCATCACGTTTTGCTAAACTAATGCTAAACGCGTTTAATTACGTTAAAATGACGTTAACCAATGTTAAATGGCGTTAAACTAACGTTAAAATGCGTTAAACCACGTTAAGGCGTTAAACCAACGTTAAATGGCAATGAATTATACAATAACGTTAACCAACGTTAAATGGCGTTAACCACTCGTAAAAATGGGCGTTAAACTAACGTTAAATGACGCCGTTCAACGTTAAATGGCGTTAAACCAACGTTAAATGGCGTTAAACCACCGTTAAATGCCACCACGTTAATTGGCATTAAACCAATGTAAAGAAATGCAGCGCAAACCAACGTTAAATGGCGTTAAACTAACGTTAAATGGTGTTTAATTTACGTTAAATAACGTTAAACTGAACGTTAAATGGCGTTAAACCAATGTTAAAATGCCGTTAAATCCATGTTAAATATGCTAAACCAACGTTAAATGCCGCGTCTAATTGCCACGGTTAAACCAACGTTGTTTGCTAAACTAACGTTAATGGCGCTAAACTAACGTTATCATGTTAACCAACGTTAAATGCAGGTTTAATTAAGGTTAAATAACGCAACTAACGTTAAATGCCGTTAAACTTACGTTAAATGGCGTTAAACTTACGTTAAATGGTTAACCACGTTAAATGGCGTTAAAATTAACGTTAAAATGGCGTTAAACTAACGTTAAATGGCGTTAAACTAACGTAAATGGCGTTAAACTAATGGGTAAATGGCGTTAACCAACGGCAACGGCGTTAAACTAACGTTAATGACGTTAAACCTAACGTTAAAAATGTTAAACTAACGTTGTCGGCGCAAACTAACGTTAATGGCGTTGTCCAATGTTAAATTTGCTAAACTAACGTTAACGGCGTTAAATCAACGATAATGGCGTTTAATTAATGTTGAATGGTTAACTAACGTTAAAATGGCGTTAAAGCACGTACAAGCGTTAAACTGGTTCAAAAATGGTTAACTTATACTAAATGGCGTTAAATCAATCGTTAAATGGCGTTAACCAACGTTAAGCTGTTAACCAACGTTAAAATGGCGTTTACCATAGTTAAATATCGTTAAACTAATGTTGTCGGCGTTAAACTAACGTTAAATGGCGTCAATTGCTGTTTATTTTTTAAACCACGTTAAATGGCGCAAACCAACGTTAATTGTTAAATTACGTAATGGTTAAAACCAATACAATGGCGTTTAATTACGCCAGTTAACGTTAACCAACGTTAAATGGCGTTAAACCAACGTTGTCGGCGCGTAACCACTGCTAAATGGCGTTAAACCATCGTTAAATGCCGTTAAACCAACGTTAAAGGTTTAATTAAGGTTAAATATCGCTAACCACTAATGGCGCTAACCACATTAAATGGCGTTTAATTACAAGTTAAACATCTAACCAATGTTAAATGGCGCACCATCGTTACCGGCGTTAAACCACGTAAATGGCGTTAAACGAACGTTAAATGCGTTTAATTACGTTAAATAACGTTAAACTAACGTTAACGGCGTTAACCATCGCAATGGCGTTAAACTAACGGTAAATGACGCAAACTAACGTTAATGGCGTTAATCCAACGTTAAATGAAGTAAACCACCGCAATGGTTAACCATCGTTAAAATGGCATTAACTAACGTTAGTTGCGCGCCAGTTAAACCATCGTTAAAATGGCGTAAACTAACGTTAAAATGGCGTTAACTAATGTTAAATGGCGCCAACCAACGCTAATGGCGTTTAATCATGTTACAACGTTAAATCATCGTTAAAATGGCGTTAAACCACGCTAAATGCCGTTAACCAACGTTAAATGCGTTAAATCATCAAGAAACATGCTAAACTAACGTTAAATGGCGTTAAACCAACGTTAAAACAGTTAAATTTAACGTTGAAGTTGCCGTTAAATTAATGTCGAAGCCAAATCTAATGATTAATATGCTAAACTTACGTTAAATGGCGTTAAACTAAAGTTAAAATGGGGCGAATCACGCTGAAATGACGCAACTAACGTTAAAATGGGCGTTAAACTAACGTTAAAATGGCGCTAAACCAACGATAAATTGGGCGCGCTTTAATTTAACGTTTAAATGCTAAACCAACGTTAACGGGCGTTCATCGCCAACAGCGTTAAATCAACGTTAAATCAGGTTAACCAATGCTGCCAGTTAAACTTAACGTTAAAGGCGTTAAACTAATCGCCAGTCAGGCGCAATTTGCCAAAACGACGTGCTTCATCCAGCCACTGGGTTTAAACCAACGTAAAATTTGGGCGTTAACCAACGGATAAATGCGTTAAACCAATCGTAAGCGCAGTTAAACTAACGTTAATGGATGAATATACAAATACGTTAAACTAACGAAATGCAAGGCATTAAACTAACGTAAATGGCGTTAAATTACGTTAGATGGCGTTAAACCACGTTAAAATCTGCACGAACTAACGTTAAATGACGTTAAACTAACGTTAAACGGTTAAACCACTAAATGGCGTTAAACTAACGCTAAATGGCGCGCTTAATTCATGTTGCCAACGCAACCATCGCCAGCGCGCAACTAACGGTAATGGCGTTAAATCTGAATGTTGTACGACGCTAAACCAACGTTAAATGGCGTAACCAACGTTAAATGGCGTTAAACCAACGTTAAATGCCGCAATCCATGTTGTTTGGCGTTTGTTCATGTTAAAGTATCGTTAAATCCAATGTTAAATGTCGTTAAACCAATTAATGGCGTTTAATTAAGGTTAAATGACGTTAAACCAATTAAAATGGCGCTTAAAACTAACGTTAATTGGCGTTAAATTACCGCCATTTGCTAAACTAACGTTAAATGGCGACCAAGGTTAGCCAACGTTAACCAACGTTAACGCGTTAAACTAACGCAATGGCGTTAAACTAACGTTACGCGTTAACCAACGTTAAATGCCGTTAAACCAATATTAAATGGTCAACTACGTTAAATACTGCCAAACTACTGTTGAAAATGGGCGTTAAACTAACGTTGTTTGCGCCAATTGCTAAATGACGTTAACAACGTTAAATGGCGTTAAACTAACGGTAATGCGCTAAACTAACGTTAAATAAACGTTAAACCAACGTTAAACGCGTTAAACCAACGCAATGGGCGTTAAACTAACGTTAAATGCGTTAAACTATCGTTAAATGGCATTAACTAACGTTATCGGCGCAACCAACGTTAATGGCGTAAACCAACGTCACTTATAAACTTACCAAAATGGCGTTAAAACTAATGTTAAATGGCGAACTAACGTTAACGCCGTTAAACTAATCACAACGGTTAAACCACGCGAAATGGCGTTAAACTAACGTTAAATGGCGTTAAACTAACGTTAAATGGCGTTAAACCAATATTATAGGCACGAATTAACGTTAAATGGCGCAATTAACGTTAAACGGGCTAAACTAACGATAAAATGGTTAAACCATCGCTAAATGGCGCAACGGAAGCAATGGCGCTTTAATTAAGGTTATTGAAATGACGTTAACTAACGTTAAAATGTTAACCAACGTTAAATGGCGTTAAACTAACGATAAAATGGCGCTTTAATTAACGTTAAATTGGGTTAAACTAACGCGTTAATCGAAGTAACCACGCGTTAACAGGCGCGCAAATTAACGTTAAACGGCTAAACCAACGTTGTCGGCGTTAAACCAATGATAATGGCGTTTAATTAACGTTTAAATTTGCCAAACTAACGTTAATACGTTAAATGACGTTAAACTAATATTAAATGGCGTTAAACCAACGTTAAATGGCGTTAAACTAATGTTAAATGCGTTAAACCAACGTTAAATGGCGTTTAATTAAGGTTAACAACGTTAAACTAACGTTAAATGGCGAAAACTAACGGTATATGGAGTTAAACTAACGTTAAATGACGTTAACCACGAAATGGCGTTAAACTAACGTTAAATGGCGTTAAACTATCGTAAACGGCGTTAAACTATCGTTAAACGGCATTAAACTAACGTTAAATGGCGTTAAACCAATCGTTAAATGGCGGCAACCATTAAATGGCGTTAAACTCAACGTTAAATGGCGCTAAACCAATGGTTTAATTCAAGGTTAAATAACGTTAAATGGCGTTAAACCAACGCCAATGCCGTTAACCAACGTTAAATGCCGTTAAACCAACGTTAAATGGCGTTAACCAACGTTAAAACGGCGTTAACCAACGTTGAATTGTTAAACTAACGTTAAATGGCGTTAAACCATCGTTAAACGGCGTTAAACCAACGTTAAATGGCAGAAATCATCGTTAATTGCAATACCAACGTTAAATGCTAAACCAACGTTAAATGGCGCGAAACCATCGTTAAATGGCAAAAACTAACGTTAAAAGGCGTTAAACCAAATAAACGGTAAACTAACGTTAAATCAACCAAAACAAACCAACAAACAAACAAAAACGCGCGAACCAACGTTAAATGGCGTTTAATTACGTTAAATGACATTAAACCACGTTAAATGGCGTTAAACCAACGTTAAAAAAAAAACAAAAAAAAACCAAAAAACAACGTTAAAACCATCGTGCAATGGCGAACCAATTAGCAATGCCGAAAGAACCAACGTTAAATGGCGACCATGTTAAATATCGTTAAACCATCAAACAATGGCGTTACATCAAACAATGGCGTTAATTATTAAAATGACGAACTAATCTTAAATGGCAGCAACCAACGTTAAATGGCACAAACCATCAACAATGGCGCTAAACCAACGTTAATGGCGTTAATTACGTTAACACCAACCAACGTTAAATGGCGTTAAACCAACGTTAATGGCGTTAAACCGACGGCGTTAACCAAAATGGAACTAACGCAATGGTAAAACCATCGTTAAAACCAGTTAAATAACGTTAACCAACGTTAAATGGCGCAACCAACGTTAAATGCCGTTAAACTAACGTTAAACGGTTATAAACTAACGTTAAACGGCGTTAAACCGTTAATGGCGCAACCAACGCTAACGGCGTTAAACCAACGTTAACGGCGTTAAACCAACGTTAAATGGCGTTAAAATCCAACAAGAATGACATAAACCAACGTTAAATGGCGTAACCAACGTTATCACGTTGAATCATCAAACAACGTTAAAGAACCAACGAAGAATGGCGTTAAACCAACGTTAACGATAATTAACGTTAAATGGAACCAACGTTAATGTTAAGAATTTCAAAAAATGAGCAGCAACTAAAGAATGCATGAATACGTTAAATGACGTTAAACCAACAAAAAATGGCGCAACCAACGTTAACGGCGCAAACCAACGATAAATGGGTTTAACTAACGTTAAATTGCCAAACTAACGTTAAATGGCGCATAACGTAAATGGCAAGAACCTCGCAACCATAAAATGGCGTTAAACCATCGTTAAATGATAAGAACCATCGTTAAATGGCGTTAAACCAACGTTAAAATGGCGTTAAATAACGTTAAATATCGACAGAACCACGTTAATGGCGTTAAACCAACGTTAAATGGCGTTGACCAGTTGCTAACCATCGGCGAACATGCAACGATTAAAACTAACGAAACAGCGACCATAAATAACGTTAACCATCGTTAAATGGCAGAACTAACGAAAACGGCGTTAAACTAACGTTAAATGGCAAGAACTATCAGAATGACGTTAAACCAACGCAAATGGCGTTAAATTCGTTAAATACAGCGAACCAACGTTAATGGCGTTAACCAACGTTAAACGGCGTTTAATTGATAATAAATGACGCGAACCATCTTAATGGCGTTAAACCAACGTTAAATGCCGAAACCAACGTTAAATGGCGTTAAACTAACGTTAAATCGGCGTTAAACCATGTTAACAATCACAAACTAACGTTAAATCGGCGTAAACCAACGTTAATGGCGCGAACCAACGTTAATGGCGCTAAACGATCGAAATGACGAACCAACGTAAATGGCGAAACCATCAAGAATGGCAAAACTAACGTTAAATGGCGCATCCATTGCAAATGGCTTAAACCAACGTTAATAGCACAACCAACGTTAAATGGCGGTAACCAACGTTAAATGGCGCAACCAACGTTAATGGCGCAACCAACGTTAAATGGCGTTAAATTGTTAATAACGCAACCAACGAAATGCGACAACCAACGCAAATCCGCAACCAACGTTAAATGGCGAAACCAACGTTAAATGGCGTTAAACTAACGTTAAAATGGTTAAACCAACGTTAAATGGCAGTTTAATTAACGTTAAATGACGTTAAACCAACGTTAAATGGCGTTAGCAACGTAAAATGGCGTTAAACTAACGTTAAATGGCGTTAAACCAGGCCAAAGGGCTTAACCAACGTAAAATGGCGCAACCAACGTTAAATGCCGCGAAAACCAACGTTAAATGGCGTTTAATTGAGCTAAATATCGCAACAATGTTAAATGGCGTTAAACCAACGTTAAATGGCGCTTAATTAACGTTAAATGACGTTAAACCAACGTTAAATGGCGTTAAACCAACGTTAAATGGCGTTAAATTACCGTTAAATGGCGCAAACCAACGTTAAATGGCGCTTAATTAACAAATGACGTTAAACTAACGTTAAATGGCGTTAAACTAACGTTAAAGGCGCTAAACCAACGTTAAAATGGCGTTAAACTATCGTTAAACGCCATTAAACCAACGTTAAATGGCGTTAATATAAGTAAATAATATCGTTAAACCACGTTAAATGGTTAACCAACGGCAAACAGGCGTTACCCGAAATGGCGTTAAACTATCGTTAAAATGGCGTTAACCAATGTTAATGGCGTTAAACTAACGTTAAATGGCGCAACTAACGTTAAAATGGCGCTAAACCAACGTTAAATGGCGTTTAATTACGTTAAATAACGTTAAACTAACGTTAAATGGCGCGTTAAACCAACGACAATGGCGTTAAACTAACGATAATGACGTTAAACTAACGCAAATGGCATAAACTGTTAAATGGCGTTAAACCAACGCAATGGCGTTAAACCATCGTTAAATGGCATAAACTAACGTTAAATAGCGTTACAACTAACGAAATGGCGTTAAACCAACGTTAATGGCAGTAAACCAACGTTAAATGGTTAAACCAATTAAATGCGTCAATCAACGTTAAATAACGTTAAAACCAACGTTAAATGGCGCAAACCAACGCTAAATGCCGTTAAACCAACGAAAAAATGGCGTTAAACCATCGTTAAATACGTTAAACCAACGTTAAATGGCGTTAAACCAACGTTAAATCAGGTTAAACCAACGTTTTAAATGGCGTTAAATTAACGCAATGAAGTTAACCAACGATAAATGGCGCGAACTTAATGTTAAAATTTGCTAACCAGTTAATGGCGTTTAATTAAGGTTGAGTCGACGTTAAACGTTAACGTTAAATGGCGTTAAACTAACGTTAAATCATGTTAAATCCAATTTAAATGGCGTTAAACCAACGTTGACGAAGCAAACTAACGTTAAAATGAAGCGAACTAACGTTAAAATGGCAAACTAACGTTAAATGGCGTTAAACCAACGCTGCAATTAAATCCAACGTTAAAGCAGCGCAAAACTAACGTTAAATGGCGTTAAAGTAACGTTAAATGGCGCTTAACCAACATTAATATCGGGTTAAACTAACGTTAAATGGCGTTAAATCAACGTTAAATGGCGTTAAACCAAAGTTAAATGGCGTTAAATTAACGTTATCGAGTTTAATTATGAAAATAACGTTAAACCAACGAAAAATGGCATAACCAACGGTAAATATAATTAAGGTTAGATGGCGTTAAACCAACGTTAAATGGCGTTAAACTAACGTTAAATGACGTTAAACTAACGTTAATGGCGTTAAACCAACGTTAAATTAGCAACCAACGTTAAAATATGCTCAATCCAACGTTTAACCAACGTTAAATCGGCGCAAACCAACGATAAAATGGCGTTAAACCGAACGCCAATGACGCTAAACCAATCGCTAAATGGCGCAAACTAACGTTAAATGGCGAAATCAACGTTAAATGCCGCAAACCAACGTTAAATGTCGCAATTAAGGAAACATCGTTAAAACCAATGTTAATGTCGTTAAACCAACGTTAAAATACAGCGCTTTAATTAACGTTAATGACGTTAAACTAACGTTAAATGGCGTTAAACAAACGCTAAATGCCACCACGCAAATGGCGCAACCAACGTTAAATGGCGTTTAATTGCTACAATAACGTTAAACCAACAATAATGCAAAACCAATTAAATGGCGTTAAACCAACGTTAAATGGCGTTAAACCAACGTTAAATGCCGTTAAACCAACATTAAATGGCGTTAAACTAGCAAATATCGAAACCAACGTTAAATGGCGTTAAACCAACGTTAAATGGCGCCAACGCTTAAAACGACGTTAAACCAACGTTAAAATGGCGTTAAACAATAAATGGCGTTAAACTAACGTTAAATAACGTTAACCAACGTTAAAATGGCGTTAAAACAACGTTAAATGGCGTTAACCAACGTTAATGGCGTTAAACAACGTTAAATGGCATTAAACAACATTAAATGGCACTAAACTAACGTTAAATGGCAAACTAACGTTTACCTAAGAAACTTACTTTAAAAATGGCGTTAAACCAACGTTAAATGGCGTTAAACCAATGTTAAATGCCGTTAAACCAACGTTAAATGGCGTTAAACTAACGTTAAATGGCGTTAACCAATCGCTAAATGGCGTTAAACTAACGTTAAATGGCGTTAAACTAACATTTATGGCAGCATTTAATTAATGCTAAATGGCGTTGAACACGTTAAATTGAAGAACTAATGATAAATGGCGCAACCAACGTTAAATGGCGTTAAACTCAAAGTTAAATGCTTTAATTGGCGTTAAATCACGTTAAACCAAACGTTAAATGGCGCGTTAAACCAATGTTAAATTTATGTTAAACTAACGATAAACAGCGTTTAATTAACGCTAACAGCGTTAATTAAACGTTAATGCTAAATCTTAACGTTGTTCGGCGTTAACGATAAATGGCGCGACTAACGCACTGCTAACCAACGTTAAATGAAGTTAACCAACGTTAACAGCGCTGCTAAATTAACGTTAAACGAAGCAACCACGATAAATGGCGTTAAATCCATGTTAAATGGCGTTAAACTAACGAATGACGTTTAATTATTAAATGACGTTAAACTAACGTTAAATGAAAGCAAGTACGTAAAATGGCGATAAACCAACGTTAAATGGCGCGTTAAAACTAATGCTAATGGCGTTAAACTAACGTTAAATTTATGCTTTAATTGCTACCAACGTTAAACCAACGTTAAATGGCGTTTAATTATACAATAACGTTAACCAATGTTAAATGGCGCGTTAACCAACGTTAAATGGCGTTAAACCAACGGCAAATGGCGTTAACTAACGTTAAATGCCGCCAAACCAACGTTAAATGGCGTTTAATTACGTTAAATATCGTTAAACTAATGTTAAAATATGTTAAACCAACGTTAATGGCGCTTAATTACGTTAAAATGACGTTAAACCACCGTTGGTGGCGGCGAACTAACGTTAAATGGCGTTAACCACGTTAAATGGCGTTAAACCAACGTTAATGGCGTTTAATTAAGGTTAGCCACCCACCAATTAAATGGCGTTAAACCACCTGGTGAAATGGAAGTAACCAACGTTAAATGACGTTAAATCCATCGTTAAATGGCGTTAAACTAACGTTAAAATGGCAAGCAACCACATTAACAGCAACCACGTTGAAATGGGGAGTTAAAACTTAACGTTAAATGGCGGCGTTAAACTAACGTTAAACGCGTTAAACCAGCATTATATGGCTTTAATTAATCACAAATGGCGCGTTAAATTAACGTTAACCGGTTAAACTAACGTAAGATAAATGGCGTTAAAATCAACGTTAAATGGCGGGTAAACTAACGTTTAATGGCGCAGAACCAACGTTAAATGGCGTTAAACTAACGTTAAATGGCGTTAAACTAACGTTAAATGGCGTTAAACTAACGTTAAATGGCGTTAAACTAACGCAATGGCGCAACCACTCAAATGAGTTAAAATCAATATTATGCTACATTTAATTAACGTTAAATCATATAAATTAACGTTAAATGCAGCAAAACTAACGATAAATGGTTAAAGCAACGTTAAATGGCGTTAAACCAGTTAAATGGCGCTTAATTGCTGTTAACGACGTTAAACCAACGTTAAATGGCAAAGTAAATTAACGATAATGGCGTTGATTAAGTTAAATTCGTTAACTAACGTTAGTTCTAGTTAAACTAACGTTAAATAGCGTTAAATTAACGTTAAAATGAAGCAACCAACGTTAAAATGGCGTTAAACCAACGATAAAATGGGTTTAATTAACGTTAAATTGCTAAACCAACGCTGTACCAGTTAACCAACGATTAAATGGCGTTAAACTTAGTTAACGGCGTTAAACCGTGAAATGACGCTTAATTAAGGTTAATGACGCTGAATCAACGTTAAATATGTTAAACTAACGTTAAATGGCGCTAAAGTAACGTAAATGGCGTTAAATCCACGTTAAATGGCGTTAAATTAATGTTAAAATGGCGTTAAACTAACGTTAAATGGCAAGAAATCCAACGTTAAATGGCGTTAAACTAACGTTAAATGGCGTTAAACTAACGTTAAATGCCGTTAAACCAATGCTTAAATGGCGTTTAATTACGTTAACATCACAACCATCGTTAATGGTGTTAAACTAACGTTAAATGGCGTTTACCGATAAGCAATAACGTTAAACCAGCGTTAAATGGCGTTTAATTATATTAAATAACGTTAACCGATCAAGAACATATAAACTAACGTTAAATGGCGTTAACCAACGCTTAAATGGCGCGAACCAACGTTAATGCCGCTTAAACCAACGCAATGGCGTTTAATTACGTTAAATATCGTTAAACTAATGTTAAATGGCGTTAAACTAACGTTGTCGGCGTTTACCTGCTAACACGAACCGAACGGAAGCGGCTACCG
>NW_024743314.1:0-16053 GCF_018991925.1 Homarus americanus | reverse complement strand
AAACCTAGAATAGTGATCTATGACGGTCAACACACAGCGATATCCATTCACACTATTATGTAAGTCTATTAAGTCCACAGATACTCTCTCCAAAGGTTTAGTTACTTCTGACATCCCCTGTTATCCAATTCCTGTAGAACCCTCTGCTCTACGGGACTCTCCATTCTGCTTAGAGCCGCTTCTACCCTATGGTCATCCTGCTTCAGTAACCACTCTACCTGCCTACAAAAAGTTCTAATATGGCTCTCAGAATCCGACCCTGTTAGTGTTTCCAATGATAACGTTCTAACATAACTGAGGTTGAACACGGCTGCTTCCCTATCATCCCTCTTGGCACTGCCCGTTAGTTTGGAAAGAACCCCTGGATAAACTCTAAGGCTACCTGGGTGTGTGGTGTCGTTCCCTGATTGTGGTACAGAGTGGGCACTTTCTGCCGGTGGGTCAGTTAGGGTTGTGTCCTTACCTACACCATACTCTAGATCAGTGTCTTGGTTCTTTGCATGCTGGAGTTCTCGTTTTAGTTCCTGAACCTGTCTCTGTAATATTTCTAGCTCTGAGCATTGTCTCTCGACGATCTGCAAAGTCCGTTCCAATCTCTCTTCTAATGTGTCTCCAAATATGGTACTCTCCTGTTCTACTGACTCAGCCATTTTGATCTAAAAATGCTACCCCTCGACCAGAGAAAAATATGAACCGCTTAACACAGCTGCTCTCCTGTACTACTACAACCTGAATTGATCAATGGTATAATACAACACTATGCAACATCTTAACATGGCACCAAAAATTATAACTCACATCACCTGGAGACCGAAAGTCCTATGGTATTCCATAGGTGAACCACTTAACAACATCAGAGGTGAACCACTTGAGACACTTCTCAGACACAGTGTGGCCTCCCTTACTTCAACGTCAACAAGGTTAATCCACAACTTCTGCAATTATTAATACATATTAATGCTGGATAAAACACAAACACAAAACACATCAATGACACACATGACTTCAGTACTGTATAAATTTTCAAAAATTCTTCTTACATTTCTGTACTCAATCAATGTTATTCACCTGCAAGTATCACTCAAAAATCAGATTATCCATCATTAAAATACTTGTCTATATTTGCAACTTAAATCACAGCTTCAATTCCCTCGGATTTGATCAATGATGAAAAACCATCCCACCGCTGCCACCAATTTATACTGCCAGATTCGGGGGTCATTAATACTAAGGGTAAATACTTAACTCTAATCTTAATTTCTAAGGGTTGCTGCCACCAGACCCCCTCTGGACAGCATGTAGCTCGTTAGGTAGCGTACAGAGTGGACTAGGCATTGGGTTAGGTTTTCCATTGACCAGATCGATAAGGGTAAAGAAGGGTGAAACCATAACATGTCTTAATTAATTTATTCCTTATAAAGCATACTGGTAAAAAAACATACACATGGATGGGTCTTCCTCGGAAGAACAACGAAAATGTTGGTTACCCAGATGGGCCCCAGACTCTTACATTAATGGCGTGTCATCCACCGACTTGTTGCATAGCAATCTGTGACCACCTTACCTCGGTCATTCCTTCTTACACTATCCCTTTACACATCAGACTGCTCCACCTGTATGGAATATAGCACCGTCGGTTATCATACATAGTAGCACCATCTCAACACACATGTTACACTCCATACCTGCAAGTGTGGGACTCCTTGTGACTTTTAGGTATAACCAACAGGCACCTCGTTCGCACACCGCCCTCGGTGGGTAGAGACGAGGGCTTCACCTAGAGTCATACCAGCACTATTTCTACGCCTGGTATTATAGGTCGCTCCAAGTGACGACCGCAGAGTTTCTCACAGTCTCCTTATTTGTGACTACTCATTTGGAGTGGTGTGTTGGTAATCCACAGGTTCACAGTGGATTGGCATAACTGGAAGTAGTCACCACCTGTTGTGACGCTCAGAGGGATAATGGCGGCCGGGCGGCAAGGCACTCCAACCGCATGGCACCTGCGGTGATGGTAGAACAGGAAATACTGAGAAATAATGCCTGACGGGCGGTTAACACACCCCCTAACACATTACTATAACACTTATATATCAAGCAAAGCTTTAAACTGTAATAACTTCTATATAAACCTTAATTATAGGGCGGGATATAGCTCGATAGGACACTGACCTGCGGTGATGGTAGAACGGGAAATACTGAGGGCATTGCCCGCCGCTCCTCACCGCATAGGCCTACAGTTTCCAATCTTTAATTTTTACTTTTATTTCTTACGGTTCTCACCGGAACACTTTTCGGTATATTGTCACTCATGCCGTATAAACACATATTTTAATCCTAAATTACCCTCTAAGGTAAGGTCTTGGTTTGCTAGTTTCGTGGGTAAATTCACTGGGTTATAATATCCATGCGCACACCCGAAGCGGGTACATGACGCACCTTGAAACAAAGGCTGAAGGTTCATGGCGGGGGTGTATCAACTTCACTTAAAATTGTAATGAGGGATCCTCCTCTCACACATTGCACTATTTGAACACAGACATAAGATTCTCTGATCACTGTACCTGTCGTGGGTATATGTCACGTGAGGATACGAGGTGTATTAAATTCATACCGACGCATAGAAGATATTTCCTTTCAAGTATAGTTTCTGGATCACTTCCACCACCTCACATAGTTCTGATACATTTATCCTTTTTCCAGATCATTGTTCTCATGTATTTTCATATGATATCTGTGGAAGTTATGTTCGCTACACGCTCACAGACGTAAATAGTATGACCTTCAAACCCTGATCCACACTTAGTCTTACAGTACACTAGTCCGGCTCAACTGGACTTTAACATTCATCTTATGCATACCCTGAGTTCTCCTTATTGCTATGAATACATACACTTAATATGATATAGCTGTACCTGGGTACAATACAACACATGGTCTAGTAGGTGAGTTGTCCTTTATCAATGTTTCCCGTTTTCTGAGGTTCTACAAGCGCGGTGGATTTGAATGTTATATAGCGTAATATGAATTAAATGGGATTTTTAGGAATGACAATGATGTGCGCAGTACACAGTAACTGTTGACCGAGGCTGAAGTCACCTCTTTTTCACACATGACCATCAGAGAATCTTATGTTCATAGTGAAATTGTTGTAAGGATGTTAATAACGAAAGTAATTAATTAACATGAAGGGAACTGTCAGGACAGGTATTGTGGGGTATGGGATGTTGGTTCACACTCAGGATGGGATAGAGAAAGGAAACTCACAATGTGCTCACTGTATACATATTGTATTGGATGTACAATGCAGCTTGTTGCTGGGTAGGTAGCATGGTAATAAGCATTGAGTAGAGAGTGCTGGGTGGTGAGGGTGCCCAGAGGAGGGACACGTGGCTTGAGGGACGCCAAGGTCAGTGGCGGGAGCGGCAGCCGCCAGGCTGGCACGGAGGAGGAGGTGTTGCTTGCTGGTGGCACTGGGTAGAAAAGAGGCTGGTCACAGCGGTGTCAGGCCTTATAAGGCGGGGATAGGCGTGGGTAGATAGTTGACCCCCGCTCCGTGGGCGGCGCTGGAGGCGTAGGCTCGGGGATTCGAGAAGGTTCGGTGCTTGTAGGGGAGGAATCCACTACAATACTCCCCTTCTCCTCCGGGCACGGTGGGAGGCTGGAGGTTGGCAGGGCTGCGTGCAACATGTGAGGCAGAACGGGCAGTGCATGACACATGTGGGACATAACGGCGAGGGCGTGGATGAGCCGGCCGCTAGGGGGGGGGGGCAACTCTGTCTAGATACACGAGATCTGTGGGATAAAAGAGGAAGAAGGAGGGTTGTGGAGGCGATGAATGTTGTGCTTCCCTCGCGACAGGTACAGAGTCCTCAGATGCGTCTGCTGGGGTGTGTGGGTCTGGGTCAGGAGCAGGGGCTGCGTTAGGAAGAGTGTCCATGACAGCAGCAGGGTGCATGACAGCAGCAGCGTCCACGACAGCAGCAGGGGGTACCTGAGGGAGAAAAGAGGGGTGTGTGAGTCCATGTCAGGAGCAGGGGCCGCGTCGGGAGGAGCGGCAGGGGGTACTGATGGGCCGGGGTCGGTGTCTGAGGCAGGACGGGTGTGTTGGGGTCGGTAGGACGTGGTGCTTGGGGCAGGAAGAGGAGCGGCTCTCTGCTTAGAGTAGCAAAGCTGCTCTAGGGTGTCTAACCTGGGGTGTAGAGACAGTAGTTGTAGAGCCGATGAGAGCTGCCTCTGCGTGGGTAATCCAGTCTTCCATGTTGCTTGAATTTCCGGGGGTCACCATGTGTGGGGTATGGGATGTTTGTTCACACTCAGGATGGGATGGAGAAAGGAAACGCACAATGTGCTCACTGTATACATATTGTATTGGATGTACAATGCAGCTTGTTGCTGGGTAGGTAGCATGGTAATAAGCGTTGAGTAGAGAGAGCTGGGTGGCGAGGGTGCCCAGAGGAGGGACACGCGGCTTGAGGGACGCCAAGGTCGCTGGCGGGAGTGGCAGCCGCCAGGCTGGCACGGAGGAGGTGTTGCTTGCTGGTGGCACTGGGTAGAAAAGAGGCTGGTCACAGCGGTGTCAGGCCTTATAAGCCGAGGGTAGGCGTGGGTAGATAGTTGACCCCCGCTCCGTGGGAGGCGCTGGAGGCGTAGGCTGGGGGATTCGAGAAGGTTCGGTGCTTGTAGGGGAGGAATGCACTACAGTATCTTTGAGAATCTACAGGGTGTAATCTGATACTGCTTGTTTTTGGCTCCGCCCACCAGGGACTGCCATCCTGGACCTTGAAATCAATTTATTTCTTGTCTTCAACAGTTCAGTCAGAGCGTAGTTTGTAAATGGAATCTTAGGAAAAGGAAATGAGTTCGTAGTCTCATTTTTACACGTCAAAGTGTACAGTAACGGAGTTCATTGTTTGTTTGTTTGTTTTTTATCCTCTTCACCACTGATCGGCTCATTAGCCGCTTGGGCGATCGGCTACGTCTCTGTCATGCACTGTTGGCAAGTACTAAGCATGTACTGGATCTCTGTTATGCATTGTTGGCAGGTACTGGGCATGCACCGGCTCCTGAATGTACCTGAACCTGCTACAGTGAAGATGATAAAAATAAAAGTATATACAGAAAACGCCATTTTGAGTTTCCTTTCTCACCTCCATCTTGAGTGCGAGATCTCCCTTATTACTTTTACTTTTATCCTCTTCACCACTGATCGGCTCGTTAGCCGCTTGGACGATCGGTCACGTCTCTGTTACGCACTGGTGGCAAGTGCTGGGCATGCACCGGCTCCTGAATGCACCTGAATCTGCTTCAGTGTTGGTCAAGTTTGGTCTTGAAAGAGCTCACACTCAGTGCCGTCACAACACTTTCTGGTAGACTGTTCCAAGAGTTCACAACTCTCAATCTGAAAAAGTTTGCCCTCACAGTTTTCTGGACCTGAGGCGTCTTCAATCTTGAGCTGTCATGTAAGGGCGAGACTTTCTTTACTTCAAATTTCATGTACTTATATTCTTATTTCAAATATTTCTTATATTTATTCTCTCTTATATTCTTATTTATTTATTTTCTTTTACTTTTATCCTCTTCACCACTCATCGGCTCGTTAGCCGCTTGGGCGACCGGTCACGTCTCTGATTACTTTTCCTTTATCCTCTTCACCAAAAGATCGGCTCGCTAGCCGCCCGGGCGATCGGTCACGTCTCTGTCAAGTACTGTTGGCAAGTACTGGGCATGCACCGGCTCCTGAATGTACCTGAACCCGCTTCAGTGTTGGTCAAGTCTTGTCTTGAAAGAGCTCACACTCGGTGCCGTCACAACACTCTCTGGTAGATTGTTCCAAGAGTTTACAACCCTCACTCCGAAAAAGTTTGCCCTCACAGTTTTCTGGACTTGCGGCTTCTTCAATCTTGTCTATCTTTCATATTAATGTTTTCTGGTGTAAATATTTAATAATTTCCTATGCTGTGTCTTTATTTCCACAGTGTAAATATATCTCTTATATTTCTCTACTTATATTTTCCAAGTCAATGTTCTTGTCTTTACCTCATTTCTTTTCATATATATTATTAAATTTTCTGAATTTCAATGTCTCCACCTTTCTGAAGTATACTCTGTTTTTACTTATATTCTAATACATGGATTAGTCTGGGGAACCATGTCTTTCTTATAACAACACTGATTATACTTTCAACGGTAACCTGCCACCACCCAGACTTTTATTAGAATATAACATGTTTCAGTGCATTGTTAGGTTGCGTGGTAGCGAGTGTCTAGGCACGTGAGTTACAATAGTTATTTTCTGAGAACCAATTGTGTAGAAGGAATAGAGTGGTGATACTCGTAGTTTACTAGTTTAATATTTATTAACAGATGAAGTGAATAAGATGTTAATTAATTACACTCAGATCAGACTGGACCGCTTCAGTCTTACTTTACATAGGTCATTTCTTGATTACAACACTATATACTCATGATATTAATTCATTGTCAATACAGATGATTACATAACACATGCGACACAAACCAAAATTAAGATAATATCAAACAAGCCCTGTTAGTTCGGAAGGAACAACATGGCACTTTCACTAGCATTCAGTGGTAGGATACCTGGTTGGTGGACTCAACTCCGATACTCACCAGTACTGCTGGTAATGTAGTGGATCCTCTCCCCTACAACCCCCAACTTGCTCTGGCTGCGCTCCTACCAGCCAATCAGCGTACAGCCGAATCGAATCGAAAAATGCTAGTGACAGGGGGGAAGGAGGTTCAGGGGAAGAATAAAGGGAGGATTGAAGTGAATTTTAGGAGGAGAGAACAGATGCAGTGGCTGAACACCGCTTGCATGAGGGAGTATAAGATGGAGGCAGCAGCAACTCGCCTGGACGCGGCAGGGAGGCGACAAGACAGAGCCAGGCTAGCGTCAGGTCAAGCGTCAGGTGCGTGTTGGGTTGGGCAATGGATTTTCAGTGCTTGGTCGGCTTGATTGTGTGTGTTGGTTTCTTGTGTGGAGGAAATGTCTTGGTCTTCTTAGCTTGATGTCGATTTTCTTTTCACTCTCCTCCTCTTCTTGCTCTCTTGAAGTGTCCATTCGTTTGTGTTTGGGTCTTGTTGTTCGTCTTCCTCGTGTTTTAAGTCCTCATAGGTGTGGAAGAAGTCAGAGACCACGTGGGCTTCAGCTCCACGGGCCACGTGGTGTTCTTGGTTCTGTGTGGTGGGCGTCTTCTCTTGAGTTTTCTTTTCTTGGTTTTTCTTTTCTGCTGGTTTTTTCTTTTCTTGGGAGCGTACAGCAAGGAGGGCCTCTTTGTAGCTCAGTTTCTTCTCGAGACGAGCCTTGGCTATCCTGCATTCCTCCTTCCATTTAGGGCAGGTCCGATCGGCGGAGGAGTGTGGGCCACCACAAGCAGCGCATTTTTTTACTTTGTTGGGGCAGATCGTGTAGCGGTGTCCGGGGCTGCTACATATGGAGCAGGTGTCCTCCTGCGCCTCACACTTGTTTACAGTGTGTCCATAGTGCTGGCATTTGTAACACCGTTTCGGTCTGCAGTAGGGCTTGACTGGCACAGTTACCCACGCCAGTTGAGCTTCCTTGGGTAAGGTGGAGTGGTGTCCGATGAGGGCAGTGGTGTCGGACAGCTTCTTCACAACTTGAAGTTGCCCCTTGAGGAGCTCACTCAGCTCTGCTTGGTCCATGTGGGCAATTTCGGCGTGGGAGATTACTCCCAGCTTCAGGTTGTCCCACATGTAGGCAATCATTTTAAATGGAATGCCGTTGATGTCTGGGATCTCCGCGAGCTGTACGGGCATGCCCTTCTCGGCGAAGGTGATCTTGATGTCACCATGGAGCTTTAGACGTTCCACCTTGGTGACCCCCATGATCCCATTAGTTTCAAAGAACTTCTGGAGAACTAGGAGGTTTAGTTTCTTGGGGCAGGTCGGCGTATCCGGACGTATCCGCACCACGTTATCAAACTCGTAACCGTTCATGGTGAGAGAGGGTTAGAGAGTGCGTACAGCCTAGAAACTAGAAAAATGCTAGTGACAGGGGGGAAGGAGGTTCAGAGGAAGAATAAAGGGAGGATGGAAGTGAATTTTAGAAGGAGAGAACAGGTGCAGTGGCTAAACACCGCTTGCGTGAGGGGGTAGGCAAAATGCCCTGAGGGTGCAACAATCACAATCAGGACGAGGCAGAGGGAGGGCGGGAGCAGGTCCGGGCAAGGAAAGGGCCAACGCGGGTGCTCTGGTTGTCGTCTAGCTTAGGCAGTGTTGGCAAAGCGGAGGAAGAACCGCCCCGCCACGGCGGCGGTGCAAGCCGAGAAGCGCAGGTGGACGGACGCACAGGCCACACACGAACAAATTAACAGAGAAGGTGAAAACATGGAAATTTTGCTAGTCGTAGGGTTGTTTGGAGAAAGAAGAAGGTAAAGTCTTTGAGCTATGTCAAAGAGGAACAGAGCGAGTTGGAGGAAGGGTTTTGAATCTTTGAGCTTGAAATGTCAAAGTATTCATAGTAAGGAAGGATGAGCGTATCGTAGGAGAGTTTTTAGTAATAGCAGCAGACAGATTTGAGCTTTTTTGTCAAATTATGAACGGAGACGAGAATGAGATATAGGCTGAATGGTTTCAGTCTTGAGTTAGGTCGATTTTATTGAGAATTGGATGTCACAGACGTTGGGTATGTTTTGATTTGTTTCTGAGAGTTGTGGGTCTTTCAGCTATGTCAGAGAGAGTTGGAGGAAGAGTTTTGAATCTTTGAGCTTGAAATGTCAAAGTATTCGTAGTAAGGAAGGATGAGTGTATCGTAGGAGAGTTATTTAGTAATAGCAGGGGACAGATTTGAGCTTTGTCAAATTGTGAACGGAGATGAGTGAGATATAGGTTGTTTGGTTTCAGTCTTGAGTTAGGTCGATAATGTTGACAGTGGCTGGTATAGAGGTTGGGTATGTTTGATTTGGTTTTGGAGAGTTGTGGTGTTATGAGAGGCTTTGTCTGGCGGGGGTGTTGTGTTTGGAGATTGGTTGTGGGAGGGGGGGGAGTTTGTGTTTGGGGATTGGCGGGGGTGGAGGTTGTATGTTGATTTGAGGTGAATTAGAATTGCTTAGGGGGGGTTGTTGTGTGAGTGTGTATGCGTTTGCGTGGAAATGTAGTAAGGGGAGAGGGGGAGGGTTAGGATAATTGTTATAAGGTCAGGTATGGTTCGGTTGTCGGGAGGAGGGGGGAGGAGAGGAGAGGAGAGGGGAGGCGAGGAGAGGAGAGGGGGGCTTTGGAGGTTGTTGGGCTAATTTATAGTATGGAAGGATTCTTAGGGGATAGATTTAAAGGTTAATGGCCAGTTGTATTGAGTCATAGGTTTTTTTTTATTTATTTTTTTTTTAGGAGGGTCGAAGGGGCTTGTTAGAAAGGTCGGGTATATTAAGTTTTTCTTTGGGGGGATTGAGGGTGTTGATTAGTGATTGGATAGTGAGTTAGCTTTTTTTATTTTTTTATTTTTTATTTTTTTTTAGGAGGGATTGTGAGTAAGATTGGGTGGGTTAAGTTTTTCTTTGAAGGATTGACGGAGTTAGTGATGAGAGGGAGGGATTGTCAGTAAAGTTGGGTGGGTTAAGTTTTTCTTTTGGGAGGATTGTAGGTTTTGTTAGTGGTTGGCAGAGTTGGGTTAATTATTGCATTCTTTCTTTCCTTTGGCTAGTAAAGGACTTCTGCAATTGCGGTAGGCTCTTGCAGGTATTGTGAGTTCTGGCCCCATTCTTGAGGGAGAGGGTTTGTGTACAGGTACATTGCACCCCTTCCCGACCTTATTGGCTAAGGGAGGTGTTCAATGTCGTCTGCAATTTGGTACCGTTTTTATTAGGCACACCTCTCCGACCTTATTGGCTAAGGGAGGTGCCCATAAAACAGTGTAGGTAACATTCTTGAGGGAGAGGGCTTGCGTACAGGCACTGTGGAACTCTCCCCGACCTAATTGGCTAAGGGAAACGTACATGTCATCCGAGTTAGTATGGGATGGGTAAGTTAGGTATTTGTTTTGGGAGGAGTGATAGGGTGTGGTTAGTTAATGGTAGAATGGTTATTTATTATTTTGTGTGGGATTGCTAGTAACGGCTGGGTATGTTAGGTTTGTATTTTGGGAGGAGTGATAGGTCTTTTCTTTTTGTTTGGGGGAGGAGTGTTAGTGCAGTATGAGGGTTAGGTTTTTTTTTTTTTTTTTTTTGTCGGAGGGCCTTTGAGTTTGAGTTGGTGGCGTGGGGTTTGGAGTGAGGGGGGAGGAGGGAATCGTTGGGTGAGGGTTAAGGAGAGGTTAGGTTTAATTTGGGGGGGAATTTTTTTTTTTTTGGGTGTGGTTATAGGGAAGTTATTAATACAAGGGAGGTGGGAGGGGAGTGTTTGGTCTGTTTAGTATGGAGGGATTTCTGTCTCTGAATCTGCGTGGGAGTATGATGTTGTCGAAATAATCCTGCCATTGAGGGTAAGTAGTGAGGAGTGATTCTATTTGTTTGTCACCTAGTTGTCTCCAGTAGATGTTAAGTAGGGGGAGGGAGCTGAGTTCATGTAGATGACTATTTCGGGTGAAGGATGACCAGTGTGTGTTATGGATGAATCTTAGTGCTTTGTTTTGTATGACTTGAAGTTTCTTGGCGCTTGATGGTGGTGCTAGCTGGAGTGTGTTAGGTGCATAAGTCAATAGTGGGCGTATGAGGGCTTTGAATAGGTGTGTTTTGGTTTTGATTGATGCGGTTCTGAATCTATATATTCCCGAGTGTTTTGTTTGCGATCAAAGCCTTCATATTGGTGTGTAGTGTCATGGTGAGGGTGTCGTTGAATGTGACTCCTAAGATTGTGTTTGTTCGTTTGATAGTTATTGGTGAAGGGTAGGCGATGTAGGGGTTTAGGTAAATGTGACGTGGTTGTCGTCTTTTGGTGCCGAAGTAGGTGATTTGTGCTTTGTTCGGGTTGGTTTGTATTCGCCATCGGAGTTCCCATTGTGTAACTTGTTCGAGTTCCCTGTGTGCTTTGTCTGTTAGGTGATCAAGAGTTCTGTGTCTGACTAGTTGGGTTACATCGTCGGCGTACTGTATTGTGAGAGAGTCGATGTGTAAGGGGTCGGGTAAGTCGTTTGTGTAAAGAATGTATAGTGTTGGGGACAGGACTGATCCTTGTGGGACTCCTGCATGCAGTGTGAAGTGGTCAGAGTAGGCAGGTGTGACTTTTATCCTCATTTTTCTGTCTGTTAGGAAGTTACATAGTAATTGTTGTGATTTTTGAGGGAGGTTAAAATTGGTGCATATCTTGTACTTTAATCCATCGTGCCAAACTGTGTCGAAGGCTTTTTGTACGTCTTTTGTAATGAGTGCTATCTTGTATGCATCTCTGTTCATGTGGAGGTAGTTTGTGATTATATTGAGTGCGTCTTGAGTTGAGTGGTGTGCTCTGAAGCCGAACTGCTTGTAGGACAGTAGTTGTTCATCTTCAAGGTGGTATCTGAGGCGGGTGTTGTATAGTCTTTCAAAAGTTTTGCCTAAGACTTCTAGTATGCTGATCGGTCTGTAGTTTTGAGGATCTGTTGGGTTTAGGTATCATGACGGCTGTGGCTGTCTTAAAGAGCTTTGGGAAGTATCCTGTAGCCAGTTGGGTGTTGTAGAGGTATGTAATGGCTGTGATTGTTTCTGGGGGCAGGTGCTTCAGGATTGCTTGACCAATATTGCTGTCACCTGGTGTTTTCTTTTTGGTTTTGTCCAGTGCTTGTGCGACTTCTGTTGGGGTGAAAGGAGCAGTGAGGGTGTGGTCCTGTGTGAGAGTGGAGGTATCTATTGTGTTGTCAGGAGTTGTTCTGTCGTGAAGTGTTTGCATGTGTGTGGTGATGTTGTTTATGTGGTTTAAGATGTACCTTTGTTGTGTGGGGGGGTGTGGGTGGAAAATGTGTTCCCAGTGTTGTTTTAGTGTTTGTGCTACGTCGGCTGGCTCATTGATTTTCCTACCATTTACTAGCAGGTGATCAAAGGGGGGTTTTGCAGTTCCTTTCAGCTTGGCGATCCTTTGCCAAAATTCTCGGGGGTTATGTGTTCTGTGTTCCTGGGCAGCCTCTACGAGTTTTGCCCAGTGAACCTCATGATCTTGACGGAGGCTATGGATGATGTGTGTTCTTAGTGTGGAGATGTCTGTGTAAACTGGTGCTAGGTTAAGTTTGTTTAGTTCGAATCGTGTCCTGTAGCAGTGAAGTAGGCGTTGAGTTCTTATGGAGGGTGTGAAGGAGTATTTTTTCTTGAACCGGTGTTTAGGAATGTGGGTATCTGCTATGGCGGTGATAGTGTTGAAAAGGTGTCCAGGTTTCCTCAATCATCCTAGTGGGTTGGTGTTCGAGGTTGAGTGTGTATTGTTGTTCAGAGAGTGTGGTTTTGAAGGCATCCCAATCTGCGTGTTGATACTGGTATTGAGGTGAGGTTGTTGGGAGGAGGATGGGATTGTTGGAGAGGTGAAGAGTGATGGGAATGTGGTCTGAGCCTGATAGGGGGCCGGGAGTGATGTAGTGTTGGAATTGGAGGGCAGGGGTGTTGGTGATGACGATGTCTGGAGTGCCTTTGCCGTGAGCAGCGTAGAATGTGGGGAAGAAAGGGCCAATGTGGTGAAGGTTTTTGTGAGTGACCAAAGCGTGTAGTTGTTGGCCAAGGGGGTCGATGCGGTTGTGTTGGAATGCGGTGTGGTGTGCATTGAGGTCGGCCATTAGTATTACAGGTAGGTGTGAGTTGTTAAAGATGGAGTTTAGGTCTGTGAAGGGGATACGCGAGTTAGGTCTTGAGTATGTTGTGCAGATGATAATCTGTCCGTGTTGAGTGTAGATCTTGGCGGCCATGAAGTGTTTGAAAGCAAAGTTGGTGATGAATTCGTGTTTCATGGAGGATCTGATGAGGATTGCAACGCCCTCGAATAGTTCGTGGGGTGATTGTCTGCTTGTGTAGCCGAAGTGCTTGATTTTGGTGTTTGTGCATGTTGAGTTAAGGAGGAGGATGTCTGGGTTGTGTTCTTGTATGAGGAGAGAGATGGCGTGTCTGTTTGAGTGATATGCTCTACAGTTGTATTGCATAATGGTGATCATGTTGTATAATTTGTTACTTATATGAGATTGAAATTCTGGGGTGCAGGGATGAGGTCTAACTTGTCGAGTGACTGTGAGCGAGGTCTGAGTGAGGTGTATGTAGGTGAGGGATGGGCGGTTACGTGACTGTGTGTGGGGGGGAGTCGGGAGGATGAGTGGAGTGTGCTAGGTTCGTGTCGGGGTTGTTTCCTGTTTTCTTTGGGGTAGTGCCGAATAGATTTACTTTAATTATAGATTTAGTTGGATGTGTGTATTTTATAATTCTTTTGCAGTCAGGTGTGTAGGAAGAAAGGGGGGAGGTGTTTTTCCTCTTAGGTCTAGTGGTCTTGACCACCATTTCAGTGGGGGGATGGGCAGCCATTTTATTCTTGGGAGTCTGAGGTGTTAGGGGAAGATTGGGTTTGGTTCGGATTTTGGAGGTTCGGGAGTTCATCGTAGTCGTGTGGGAAAAGTCAGGTGTAGGCAAGGTCAAGGTGGAGGGGTCGGGAGGTTTTCGACTGATTACTCCGGGGGGTGAGGTAACAGTAGGTTGGTGAGATAAGTCAGATGTGGGCATGGCAGAAGTGGAGGGGCGGAGGGAGATTGCAGTGGCTTCTCTGGGGGGAGGGGGTGGCATGCTGGTCCGGTCGGGGATGGGGGCAGTGGGGAAGATGAGGTCGGGACCGGTTCTGAAGGAATCAGGAATGTGTATGGTAGGGAGGCCGTTCTCCCTCAAACCATCAATTGCCAGTTTCAGAAAAAGAGACCTGTTTCCGTTGCTTAGGGTATGAGCCAGAAGTATGATGGTGGTGATTTTTGCATCCATGTCGGAGGAGGGTGGGGGGGCGGTCACGTTGTTGGTCCAGCAAGTGCGGGTGGGGAGGGCCGAGGCAGTAGGGAGTGAGTGGTGGGGAGGTGGAGGTGGTGCTGTGGGGGGTGCTGTAGGAGGTGAAGGTCGGCGGGGAGGGAGTGGTGTTGTGCTATTGTCGAGTCTGATTTTGCACTTGTTGCTGATAGCAGCGTGAGGGCCTTTACAGTTGCAGCATTTAGTTACCGTGGCAGTGCAGTTTCGGTATGAGTGGCCTTGATTGGCACACTTTGAGCAAGTTATTGTGTTACTGCAACGGTTGGTGTTGTGCCCGAATTGGTAACAATTGAAACATTGGTGTACTTGTATGAAGTGTTGGAATTCAATGTCTCTTGAGGGGATGATATTGCTGCCGATTTTTATTCCGTATGATTTTAATTTGATGGCGTCAGTTTGAGTAGCCGTAGTGATTTTTAACATGGGGAGAGTTCCCATCCGGGCTGCATATGTCATTTGGGGGGTGTTTTGTGAGTTGAGGTCTGTCAATAGGTTAGGGTTGTCAAGGATCTGAGGGATGACTTTTCTACATATGAGGGTGCATTTTGCGCGGTATTCGGGTGAACTGAGGACCGTTAGGCCATTGTCCCTCAGTCTGTTGTTCATTGCTGAGGAGTGGAATAGGTCGGCATCTTCATCAGTTTGTACAAATATTTTGATAATGTCGTCATTGGTGAAGGAACGGATCTGAAATATACAGGTCAGCTGGAAAATAAGTGAGGCGAGGTCCATGCACGGTTGGATGGTACGGTCCACTTTAATTTTAATTGAAGGCATGTTAACTGTTTGAATTGGAGATTTATGGAGATCTCCCCTAACAGTCCCTAATTTCCTGCGCCCCTCACGTAGGGGAGGCCCTGCACTATCACAGGGGTCCCCAGGCGTATCGGCAGGCTGTGCTGACCCTCCACCCTTCACACAAACACGCACTAGCGAGGTGTGGGGACAGAGGGCGTTTCCAGACGAATACTCCCCTGTACATCAGCTGACAGGGGAATAGGTCCTTTCACGGCACGGAAGAGAAGGATTAGAGTAGAAGAAAAAGGTCTGAAAACTCACTGCCGACTCTCTCTTCACACCAAGCCCCTCAGCAGCATTCGGGGTTCCTAAGGGAGGTCCGATACTGTAGGAGAGGCTCAATGTGTTGATCGAATCAACAGAATTGTCAGTTGGAAAATTGAAGTCAGGTGCTTTGGTTTTCCAAGGTACGTGGGAAGGTGGGATAGGTCCAGTGACTAGCCAATCAGCTGAGTCTGTTCCTTCTCCGACTTCCACTTCGCTCTGTGGCTGACTGCTACTGCTCCTGACTGCGACTGCTCCCGACTGCGACTGGCGACTCACTCGCGTACAGCCAGCTACGCCAAGAGACTAGGTCTATGGAGCGGACGTAGGGGTACAATCGCCGACCTAGTCTCGACCCTCCAGCTCAGGATCAGAGAGTTTCACACCGTTCTCTCCCGTGATTGGCTCTCGTGCTACGAGCGTCTCAAATCCTGATGCTCCAGAATCATATAAATACGGGACCAAAGAAATAAAACGGAGACACTTCTCACATCGCTCCTGAACTAAGAAGACCTCTCAACAAGACCTCCTGCTGGACCCGGAACTGTGAAGACCGCCCTCTCCCTTGTGCCATTGTTGGCCATCTTCCCGGACCGGACCACCCACGACTGTCATCGTCCACAACAACTCACGAGCGTTCTCGGTTTATCGAGCATTAGCTTGCCCTCCCCACTGGTGGTGTGAGTGACCCACACTCCAGCTGGAGAGCAGTTATAGCGCGATATTCCCGGCGTGGTTTGAGCTCTTTTCCTTCTACTACTATTTTTCCTTTTTTCGCTCTGGCCTAGGGACCTGCACCCTCAAAAGTGTATTCATCCTGCGGTCCCCCCTGTAACTGTTCACCTCCCTCCCAGGAGATTGTGAACACGAAAGGGGGTTGGAGCAAAACCCATCCCAGCCGAGTCTTTCCAGGAAAACCGTGATCGTGCGGGTCCACCTGGAAAGAGGGTAGCAATCCTTATCCTTCCCAAATAGGCACACTTAGCTCACGTCTATAAGTGAGCAGTCACATACACTAGGAAGTAGGCTTCCCCAACGGGGCTCCGGAGAGAAGCTCAGGAAC
>NW_024743313.1:0-10600 GCF_018991925.1 Homarus americanus | reverse complement strand
CGATCAGGAGGCTTTGTAATACTTGATGAGGGGACTTGCTATACTCGACTAGGAGACTTTGTTATGCACGATCATGGGACTTTGTTACACTCGCCCAGGCGACTTTTTCATACTTGCTCAGGGGACTTTGCCATACTCGATCAGTGAACTTTCCTATATTTGACCAATGGACTTTACTATACTCGATGAGGGGCCCTTTGTTATACTCGATCAGGGACTTAGGGATACTCCACCAGGGGACTTTTTTAAACTTGACCAATGGACTTTGTTATACTCGATGAGGGCCCTTTATTATACTCGATCAGGGGACTTTGTTATACTCGATCAGGGGACTTTGTTATACTCGACCAGGGGACTTTATTATACTCGACCAGGGGGCTTTGTTATACTAGGATCAGGGGACTTTGTTATACTCGATCAGGGAACTTTGTTATACTCATCCAAGGAGCTCTGTTATACTCGATCAGGGGACTTTGTGATACTCGATCAGGGGACTTTGTCTTACTCGATCAGGGCCCTTTGCTATACTCTACCGGGGGACTTTGTTATAATCGATCAGGGGACTATGGTATGCTCGATCTTGGGACTTTGTTATACTGGGCCAGGTGACTTTTATATACTTGATCAGGTGACTTTGTTACACTGGACCAGGGGACATTTATATTCTCGATTAGGTGACTTTGTTATACTCGATCAGGGGACTTTTGTTTCACTCGATCAGGGGACTTTGTTATACTCGACCAGGGGCCTTTGTTATACTCGATTAGGGAGTTGTTATACTCGATAAGAGGACTTTGTTATACTCGATATGGGGAATTTGTTATACTCGATAAGGGGACTTTTTTAGACTCGATTAGGGGACTTTCTTATACTCGATGAGTGGCCTTTGTTATACTCGATCATGGGCCTTTGTTTACTCGAACAAGGGACTATGTTATACTCGATTAGAGGTCTGTTTTGGACTCGATCAGGGGGCTTTGTTATACACGAGCAGGGGGCTTTGTTATACTCGATTAGGGGACTTTGTTATACTCGATGAGGAGGCTTTGTTATACTCGATCAGGGGACTTTGTTATACTCGATCAGGAGACTTTGTTATACTCGAGCAGGGGACTTTGTTATACTCGACCTGGGAACTTTTTTATACTTGACCAATGGACTTTGTTATACTCGTTGAGGGGCCTTTGTTATACTCGATGAGGGGCCTTTGTTATACTCGATGAGGGGACTTTGTTATACTCCATCAGGGGACTTTGTTATACTCGATGAGGGGACTTTTTTATACTCGACCAGAGGACTTTGTTATACTCAATCAGAGGATATGTTGTACTTGATCAGGGGACTTTGTTATACTCAACCAGGAGACTTTGTTATACTCGATCAGGTGACTTTGTTATACTCGTTCAGGGGACTTTTTTATTCTTGATCAGGGGACTTTGTCATACTCGACCAGTGGACATTCCTATATTTGACCAATGGACTTTGCTATACTCGATGCGGGGCCTTTGTTATACTCGAACAGGGGACTTTGTCTTACTCGATCAGGGCCCTTTGCTATACTCGACCAGGGGACTTTGTTATAATCGATCTGGGGACTTTGTTATGCTCGATATGGGGACTTTGTTATACTGGGCCAGGGGACATTTTTATACTCGATCAGGGGACTTTGTTATACTCGATAAGGGGACTTTTTATAATCGATAAGGGGAATTTGTAATACTCGATAAGGGGAATTAATGTTAGACTCGAACACGGGCCTTTGTTATACTCGATCAGAGGCCTTTGTTATACTAGATCAGGGGACTTTGTTATACTCGATTAGGGGCTTTTTTTGGACTCGATGAGGGGCCTTTGTTATACTCAATCAGGGGACTTTCTTATACTCGAGCAGGGGGCTTTGTTATACTTGATGAGGGGACTTTGTTATACTCGATCAGGAGGCTTTGTAATACTTGATGAGGGGACTTGCTATACTCGACCAGGAGACTTTGTTATGCACGATCATGGGACTTTGTTACACTCGCCCAGGCGACTTTTTCATACTTGCTCAGGGGACTTTGCCATACTCGATCAGTGGACTTTCCTATATTTGACCAATGGACTTTACTATACCGATGAGGGGCCCTTTGTTATACTCGATCAGGGACTTAGGGATACTCCACCAGGGGACTTTTTTAAACTTGACCAATGGACTTTGTTATACTCGATGAGGGCCCTTTATTATACTCGATCAGGGGACTTTGTTATACTCGAGCAGGGGACTTTGTTATACTCCATCAGGGGACTTTTTTTATACTCGACCAGAGGACTTTCTTATACTCGATTAGGGGACTTTGTTATACTCGACCAGGGGACTTTTTTATACCTGACCAATGGACTTTGTAATACTCAATGAGGGGCTTTGTTATACTCGATCAGGGGACTTTGCTATACTGGACCAGGGGACTTTGTTATACTCGATCAGGGGACTTTGTTATACTCGACCAGGGAACTTTTTTATACTTGACCAATGGACTTTGTTATACTCGATGAGGGGCCTTTGTTATACTCGATGAGGGGACTTTGTTATACTCCACCAGGGGACTTTGTTATACTCGATGAGGGGACTTTTTTATACTCGACCAGAGGACTTTGTTATACTCAATCAGGGGATATTTTATACTTGATGAGGGGACTTTATTATACTCAACCAGGGGACTTTGTTATACTCGATTAGGTGACTTTGTTATACTCGATCAGGGGACTTTGTTATACTCGATTAGGGGCCTTTCTTATACTCGACCAGAGGACTTTGTTATACTCGATCAGGGGATATGTTATACTCGATCAGGGGACTTTGTTATACTCAACCAGAGTACTTTGTCATACTCGATCAGGGGACTTTGTTATATTCAATCAGGGGACTTTGTTATACTCGATTAGGGGCCTTTGTTATACTAGACCAGGGGAATTTGTTATACTCGACCAGGGGACTTTGTTATACTCGAAAGGGGACTTTTTTATTCTTGATCAGGGGACTTTGTCATACTCGATCAGTGGACATTCCTATATTTGACCAATGGACTTTTCTATACTCGATGAGGGGCCTTTGTTATACTCTATCAGGGGACTTTGTTATACTCGACCAGGGGACTTTGTAATACTCGATTAGAAAATTTGTTATACTCGACCAGGGAACTTTGTTATACTCCACCAGGGACTCTTTTGTACTCGATCAGGGGATATGTTATACTCGATCAGGGGACTTTGTTATACTCGGTTCAGGGGATTTTGTTATACTCGTCCAGGGGGCTTTGTTATACTAGGATCAGTGGACGTTGTTATGCTTGATCAGGGGACTTTGTCTAACTCGATCAGGGCCCTTTGTTATACTCGACCAGGGGACTTTGTTATAATCGATTAGGGGACTTTGTTATGCTCGATCTGGGGACTTTGTTAAACTGGGCCACGAGACGTTGTTATACTCGATCAGGGGCTTTTGTTATACTCGATAAGTGGACTTTGTTATACTCGATTAGGGGACTTTGTTATACTCGACCAGGGGACTTTTTTATACCTGACCAATGGACCTTGTTATACTCAATGAGGGGCCTTTGTTATACTCGATCAGGGGACTTTGTTATACGCGATCAGGGGACATTTTTATACTCGACCAGAGGACTTTGTTATACTCGACCAGTTGATATGTTATTCTCGATCAGAGGATTTTGTTATACTCAACCAGAGGACTTTGTTATACTCAATCAGGGGACTTTGTTATACTCAATCAGAGGATATGTTATACTTGATCAGGGGACTTTGTTATACTCAACCAGGGGACTTTGTTATACTCGATCAGGTGACTTTGTTATACTCGTTCAGGGGACTTTTTTATTCTTGATCAGGGGCTTTTTCATACTCGATCAGTGGACTTTCCTATATTTGACCAATGGACTTTACTATACTCGTTGAGGGGCCCTTTGTCATAATCGATCAGGGACTTAGGGATACTCCACCAGGGGACTTTGTTATACTCGATCAGGGGACTTTGTTATACTCGACCAGAGGACTTTGATATATTCGATCAGGGGATATGTTATACTCGAACAGGGGACTTTGTTATACTCAATCAGGGGACTTTGTTATACTTGATTAGGGGACTTTGTTATACTCGATCAAAGGACTTTGTTATACTTTATTAGATGACTTTGTTATACTCGACCAGGGGCCTTTGTTATACTCGATTAGAAAACTTTGTTATACTCGACCAGGGGCCTTTGTTATTCTCGATTAGTAAACTTTGTTACACTCGACCAGGGGACTTTGTTAGACTCCACCAGGGACTTTTTTATACTCGATCAGGGGATATGTTATACTCGATGAGGGGACTTTGTTATACTCGGTTCAGGGGACTTTGTTATACTCGTCCAGCGGGCTTTGTTATACTAGGATCAGGGGACTTTGTTATGCTCGATGAGGGGACTCTGTCTTACTCGATGAGGGCCCCTTTTTATACTCGACCAGGGGAATTTGTTATAATCGATTAGGGGACTCTGTTATGCTCGATCTAGGGACTTTTTTAAACTGGGCCAGGACACGTTGTTATACTCGATCAAGAGATATGTTATACTGGACCAGGGGACTTTTTTATACTTGACCAATGGACTTTGTTATACTCGATGAGGGGCCTTTGTTATACTCGATCAGGGGACTTTGTTATACTCGAGCAAGGGACTTTGTTATACTCGATCAGGGGACTTTTTTATACTCGACCAGAAGACTTTGTTATATTCGATTAGGGGACTTTGTTATACTCGACCAGGGGACTTTTTTATACTTGACCAATGGACTTTGTTATACTCAATGAGGGGCCTTTGTTATACTCGATCAGGGGACTTTGTTATACACGACCAGGGGACTTTGTTATACGCGATCAGGGGACTTTTTTATACTCGACCAGAGGACTTTGTTATACTCGATCAGGGGATATGTTATACTTGATCAGGGGACTTTGTTATACTCAACCAGAGTAATTTGTTATACTCGATCAGGGAACTTTTTTATACTCAATCAGGGTACTTTGTTATACTCGATGAGGGGCCTTTGTTATACTAGACCAGGGGACTTTGTTATACTCGATCAGGGGACTTTGTTATACTCGTTCAGGGGACTTTGTTATACTGATCAGGGGACTTTGTTATACTCGATCAGGGCACTTTGTTATACTGGATCAGGGGACTTGATCAGGGGACTTTGTCATACTCGATCTGTGGACTTTCCTATATTTGACCAATGGACTTTGTTATATTCTATGAGGGGCCTTTGTTATACTTGATCAGGTGACTTTGTTATACTTGATTTGGAGACTTTTTTATACTCGATCAGGGGACTTTGTTACACTGGACCAGGGGACATTTTTATACTCGATTAGGGGACTTTGTTATTCTCGATCAGGGGACTTTTGTTACACTCGATCAGGGAACTTTGTTATACTCGACCAGGGACCTTTGTTATACTCGATTAGGGGACTTTGTTATACTCGATAAGGGGACCTTGTTATATCTGATAAGGGAATTTGTTATACCGATAAGGGATTCTTTGTTAGACTCGAACAGCGACTTTGTTATGCCCGAACAGGGGCCAGATATACTCAAAGACCAGAGAACTTTTTTTATACCTCTACTAGGGACCTTTGTTATACCTGATTAGGGACTTTTGTTATACCCGATAGACCTTGTTATATCTATAAGGGAATTTGTTATACTTGATAAGGGACTTTGTTAGACCTGAACAGGCGACTTTGCTATACCTGACCAGTGGACCTTTGTTATACCTCGATTAGCGGCTTTGGTTATGCCTGATAAGGACTTTCATACTCGAGTAGGCGGCTTTGTTATACTCGAGTAGGCGGCTTTTTTATACTCGACCAGGGGACTTTGTTATACTGGGCCATGAGACTTTGTAATATTCGATCAGGGAACTTTGTTATACTCCTCCAGGGGGCTTTGTTATACTCGATTAGGGGACTTTGTTATACTCGATCAGGGGACTTTGTCTTACTCGATCAGTCCCTTTGCTATACTCGACCAGGGGACTTTGTTATACTCGATTAGAAAACTTTGTTATACTCGACCAGGGGACTTTGTTATACTCCACCAGGGACTTTTTTATACTCAATCAGGGGATATGTTTTACTCGATAAGGGGACTTTGTTATATTCGGTTCAGGGGACTTTGTTATGCTCGATCAGGGGACTTTGTCTTACTCAATAAGGGCCCTTTGTTATACTCGACCAGGGGACTTTGTTATAATCGATTAGGGGACATTGTTACGCTCGATCTGGGGACTTTGTTAAACTGGGGCAGGAGACGTTGTTATACTCTATCAGGGGATATGTTATGCTTGATCAGGGGACTTTGTTATACTGGACCAGGGGCTTTGTTATACTTGATTAGGGGACTTTGTTATACTCGATGAGGGAACTTTGTTATACTCGTCTAGGGGGCTTTGTTATACTCGATCAGGGGAATTTGTTATACTCGATCAGGGAACTTTGGTATGCTCGAGCTAGGGACTTTGTTATACTGGGCCAGGGAACTTTTTTATACTCGATCAGAGGACTTTGTTACACTGGACCAAGGGACATTTTTATACTCGATCAGGGGACTTTGTTATACTTGATAAGGGGACTTTTGTTACACTCGATCAGGGGACTTTGTTATACTCGACCAGGGGCCTTTGTTGTACTCGATCAGGAGACTTTGTTATACTCGATTAGGGGCCTTTGTGATACTCGATCAGGTGACTTTGTTATACTCCACCAGGGACTTTGTTATATTCGATCAGGGGATATGTTATACTTGATCAGGGGACTTTGTTATACACGATCAGGGGTCTTTGTTATACTCGTCCACGGGGCTTTGTTATACTCGATCAGGGGACTTTGTTATACTCGATCAGGGGACTTTGTCTCAGACGATCAGGGCCTTTGTTATACTCGACCTGGGGACTTTGTTATATTCGATCAGGGGATATGTTATACTTGATCAGGGAACTTTGTTATACACGATCAGGGGTCTTTGTTATACTCGTCCACGGGGCTTTTTTATACTCGATCAGGGGACTTTGTTATACTCGATCAGGGGACTTTGTCTCATTCGATCAGGGCCTTTGTTATACTCGACCTGGGGACTTTGTTATAATCGATCAGGGACTTTGTTACTCTCGATCTAGGGACTTTGTTATACTGGGCCAGGAGACTTTGTAATAGTCGATCAGGGGATATGTTATACTCGATCATGGGACTTTGTTATACTCGACCAGGGGACTTTGTTATACTCGATTAGGAGACTTTGTTATACTCGATCAGGGGACTTTGTTATACTCGATTAGGGGCCTATTTTGGACTCGATGAGGGGCCTTTGTAATACTCGATCAGGAGACTTTATTAAACTCGATCAGAGGACTTCCTTATACTCGAGCAGGGGGCTTTGTTATATTCGATCAGGGGACTTTGTTATACTCGATCAGGAGGCTTTGTTATACTTGATCATAGGACTTTGCTATACTCGACCAGGGGACTTTGTTATACACGATGAAGGGACTTTGTTATACTCGACCAGGGGACTTTTTTATACTTGACCAATGGACTTTCTTATACTCGATGAGGGCCCTTTGTTATACTCGATCAGGAAACTTTGTTATACTCATCCAGGGTTTTTTGTTATACTCGATCAGGGGACTTTGTTATACTCGATAAGGGGACTTTGTCTTACTCGATCAGGGGTCTTTGGTATGCTCGATTTAGGGACTTTGTTATTGTGGGCAAGAGGACTTTTTTATACTCGATCAGGGGACTTTGTTACACTGGTCCAGAGGATCATTTTTATATTCGATTAGGGAACTTTGTTATATTCGATTAGGGGACTTTTGTTACACTCGATCAGGGGACTTTGTTATACTCGACCAGGGGCCTTTATTATACTCGATTAGGGGACTTTGTTATACTCGATATGGGGACTTTGTTATACTCGATAAGGGGAATTTGTTATACTCGAAAAGGGGACTTTGTTAGACTCGAATAGGGACTTTGTTATACTCTGACCAGGGACTTTTATATACTCGATTAGGCGGCTTTGTTATACTCGATCAGGGGACTTTCTTTATACCGGCGAGGGGCTTCGGTTATACTCTCGATCAGGGCCCGGTTATTTCTAGATAAGGGCCTTTGTTATACCTGATTAGGAGGCCTTTTTTTGGACCTCAGATTAGGGACTTGTTAAGTACTTTACAGGGGGGCTTTGTTATACTCGATCAGGGGACTTCGTTATACTCGATCAGGAGGCTTTGTTGTACTCGGTCAGGGGACTTTACTATACTCGACCAGGGGACATTGTTATACTCGACCAGGGGGCTTTTTTATACTCGATTAGGGGACTTTGTTATAATCGATCAGGAGGCTTTGTTTTATTCGATCATGGGAATTTGCTCTACTCGATCAGGGGACTTTGTTATACTCGAACAGGGGGCTTTGTTATACTCGACCAGAAAACTTTTTTATAGTTGACCAATGAACTTTGTTATACTCGATGAGGGGCCTTTGTTATACTCGATTAGGGGACTTTGTTATACTCGATCAGGAGGCTTTGTTATACTCGATAGGGGACTTTGTTATACTCGATCAGGGGACTTTGTTATACTCGTTTAGGGTGCTTTTTATACTCGATCAGGGGACTTTGTCATACTCGATCAGAGGACTTTGTCCTCCATGATCAGGGCCCTTTGCTATACTCGAACAGAGGACTTTGTTATAATCGATCAGGGGACTTTGTTATGCTCGATATGGGGACTTTGTTATACCGGGCCAGGGGACTTTTTTGTACTCGATTAGGGGACTTTGTTATACTTGACCAGAGGATTTTTTTATACTCGATCAAGGGACTTTGTTATACACGATCACTGGACTTTTGTTATACTCGATCAGGGGACTTTTTTATACTCGACTAGAGGCCTTTGTTATACTCGATCAGGGGACTTTGTTATACTCGACCAGGGGACTTTATTATACTCGATCAGGGGATATGTTATACTTGATCAGGGGACTTCATTATACTCGATCAGGGGACTTTGTTATACTTGATTAGGGGACTTTGTTATACTCGATCAGGGGACTTTGTTATACTTGATCAGAGGACTTTGTTATACTCGACCAGACGCCTTTGTTATACTCGATAAGGGGACTTTGCTATACTCGATGAGAGGGAATATGTTATTCTCGATAAGGGGATTTAATGATAGACTCGAACTGGGGACTTTGTTATACTCGACCAGGGGACTTTGTTATATTCGATCAGGGGATATGTTATACTCGATCAGAGAACTTTGTTATACTCGATCAGGGGACTTTGTTATACTTGATTAGGGGGCTTTGATATACTCGATCAGGGGACTTTGTTGTACTTGATCAGAGAACTTTGTTATACTCGACCAGGGGCCTTTGTTATGCTCGATTAGAAAACTTTGTTATACTCGACCAGGGGACTTTGTTATACTCCACCAGGGACTTGTTATACTCGATCAGGGGATATGTTACACTCGATCAGGGGACTTTGTTATACTCGGTTCAGGGGACTTTGTTATACTCGATCTGGGGACTTAGTTATACTCGATCAGGAAACTTTGTTATACTCATCCAGGGGGTTTTGTTATACTCGATCAGGGGACTTTGTTATACTCGATAAGGGGACTTTGTCTTACTCGATCAGGGCCCTTTGCTATACTCGACCAGGGGACTTTGTTATAATCGATCAGGGGTCTTTGGTATGCTCGATCTAGGGACTTTGTTATTCTGGGCAAGGGGACTTTTTTTATACTCGATAAGGGGACTTTGTTACACTGGTCCAGAGGACATTTTTATACTCGATTAGGGGACTTTGTTATACTCGATTAGGGGACTTTTGTTACACTCGATCAGGGGACTTTGTTATACTCGACCAGGGGCCTTTATTATACTCGATTAGGGGACTTTGTTATACTCGATATGGGGACTTTGTTATACTCGATAAGGGGAATTTGTTATAATCGATAAGGGGACTTTGTTAGACTCGAACAGGGGACTTTGTTATACTCGACCAGGGACTTTGTTATACCCTCGATTAGGCGGCTTTGTTACATTCGATCAGGACTTTCTACCTGATGAGGGGCCTGGCATACCTGGATCAGGGCTTCTGCTATTCTTAGATAAGGGCCAGTTATACTGATTAGAGGCCTTTTGGACCTGATTAGACTTTGCACTCGAGCAGGGGACTTTGTTATACTCGATCAGGGGACTTTGTTATACTCGATCAGGAGGCTTTGTTGTACTCGTCAGGAGACTTTACTACACTTGACCAGGGGACATTGTTATACTCGACCAGGGGGCTTTGTTATACTCGATTAGGGGACTTTGTAATAATCGATCAGGAGGCTTTGTTTTATTCGATCAGGGGACTTTGCTATACTTGACTAGGGGACTTTGTTATACTCGAACAGGGGCTTTGTTATACTCGACCAGAGAACTTTTTTATACTTGACCAATGAACTTTGTTATACTCGATGAGGGGCCTTTGTTATACTCGATTAG
>NW_024743312.1:0-14000 GCF_018991925.1 Homarus americanus | reverse complement strand
GGCAGCCTTCACGTTGTTGGCCGCCTTCTTACCCTTCTTGTACTGTGAGATAGCTCTCACAGCACGTGGGGCCCGTAAGGCAGAGGTGGCGGACTTGGTGGCCTCGTATGACCGACATTCAGTTACTACCACCTGGAGTGTGGAGGAAGCGTCCAGGGGGATGAGTCGCTGCACCAACTCTTCTTGCCTGACACCTGTCAAGATCCCGTGCTTGCTCCAGGCTTCCTCACATTCCCGGCTGTGCGCCTTGCAGACGTCGATCTCCTCCGACAAACTCCTCAAACGTACAAAAAAGTCGTCAAAGGATTCATTCTCCGTCTGCTTCCAGCTGGTGAAGGCGCGGAGATGCAAAGCCTCGTTATTCCGACCCTTAACATGCTCCTCTAAAAGGTCGAGCACATCCGTCACTGAAGACGTAGAATTGGGAGGCACTTGCAACGTGTGCTCCAAAACTCTCTGGGTCTCCAGCGACAAACACATCCGCAGTTGGAGGAGCTGTTTGTTTGGAGGCATGCTGTCAAGGTCCACCATCGTGGAGTAATCTATCCACCGCCGCCTCCACTCACGAAAAAGCTGAAACGTGACGTCTGGTGAGAGTGCGGGTGGGGGTTAAACAGATGCCTTGGGAGCTGTTGGAGTAGCAAGAGTGCCTGGAGGACGCTGGTGTTGTGGAGGAGGGAGGGTATTGGCGCCTTGGTGCGCGATACGTGCGAGTGAGGGAGGGTGGGTTAGCGCCAGGATCGCCAATATTGCATCAAAGCGCGCCTTTTCCTCCTCTCTTCATATCTCCTCCCTCTGAAGTTCCATCTCTCTGCGTCTTTCGTCCCTGTCGTCCATCCACCTCAGAATTGTGGCAATGTCCGTCGCTGGAGGTGAAGGATGAGAGGCGGTGGGCGCAGAAGCTCCATCTGTGCCCGGTAGAGAGGGAGGTGGTGGGGAGTCGTGTCTCCCATCTTGACGTTGTCCCTTCTTACCGCCCATCTTGGTATGATTGAACTGCGCTGTTTAGTATATAAAGTGGAGTCTCATCAGCTCGAACCACATATATATGACATAAACAGCGCGGAAATAACGCATAGAGTCCACTGTTCTGTCCGTGAGTGCGTGCGTGCGTGTGTGTGTGTGTGTCTGAGAGACCAGATTTGTGGTGGCCTTAATGCAGGTGGCTGGAGCCTCTGCGGAGGCGAGAACGTTAGTGTCTCCCTGGATGTCACACGAGAAGGGTGTACGCCTGCGTGTTCCGTGGGTACCACAAAAAAGAGGCCAATGCTCAACTCTCAGCTCTAGACACACTAATACACCAACACTAACACTGCCACCGTCACTAAAACACACTGTGATGGCGCAACACTGCACGTCGCGGCGAAACACAACGCAACACAACACAACATACTAGTCAACGCGCACATCGCCGGCAGTCGTAACGGTCTCGGCATTGTTCACAACACTTGTAAGTCCACAGATCCTACTCACTGCGCCATGAAGGTTCCAAGTGTTCCCTGAAGAAGGCAGTGATGGGTAGGGAAACACCGGGTAACACTGAAGTCCATTTATTAACAGATAGGAGAAATACAAGTGGTGACTAGCGTGTGCCACGCACGGCCCACAGAGTCAGACTGAGACTGCCTTGCCATATGGCAGCCTCGGGGCAACGTTGCCACATAACACGTGCAGTGTTGCCACGTAATTACATATATAAATGCTACTCGGCACAGTAGCTTTTTTACAAGGTTGCTACTCGGCACAGTAGCATAGATACATAACCTACATATATGACTAAGGAACAGTCATTTATCTGTGGTTATCTTATGCTATCTGTGTATGGCAAATGTCTAAAAAAAATTAAAATTGTATGGAATCACATACAGACATTTCTTACAAGACTCCACATAGATATTAAGTGAGGATTCGTAATTAACTAAGCAGACTAATATAACAACAAGAAATTCATAATAAAAGCACTAAATTTTCTGATCAGATCGTGTGAAGATGGGATCCAGTAACCAGTTTGACGACACCCTCACGCAGCTGGGCACCGGCAAGTGGAACCTGCTGTTGATCGTTAGCATCATGTATTGTAAGGTCGCATCTCAGTGTTCTATTTTATCCCCTCTCTGTGTAGTCATGAAATATTACGAACTCACGGACTCAATCATAATATCAAGTTCACCTTTGCCAGATCCCAGTTCCTTAGTGTTTTGTTCCAATTCATTCTCAAGATGAAAGAACCTGTAGAATAAAGAGTGATTCCATGTCTCTCTGTCGGGAAGTTAAGACTGTTTCTGTTATTCTTATTTACTTTAGACGAGAATTTACAATAAAGCCGCCTGGCATCAGCCTCCCTAACTAAAGGTATTGTACTGGGGGTCTCTGTCTTCATTTTCTATTAAATAAATAAATAGTATAAAAAAAAATAAAGTCCTGATTGGCTTAGAAACATTCAGTGACTAATTTTAATCTGTATATATTATCATTGGAACGAATTCTCAATGGTTCGTGAGTAATTTTCCCTCCAAACTGAAACTGCGTCTTTCTGTTGGGTGTTGGTCTATTCACCATCTTTCTGTTATTATTACAGGGACGATGCAGTTACCTTGTATGTTCCTGGGAGGCTCCTTCCTCGCACCACAAGTGGACCACTCCTGTCTCCTCCCTGAAGGTGCCATCCCACTCCTCACCAATCACTCCAACACCACTCAAGTGTAAGTCATCACCTCTTCTGTGTGTATGTGTGTGTGTGTGTGTGTAATAATAATAATAATAATAATTAACGGTTTATTGAAAGAGCTTGGCAGCCAGAAGGCTGAAAATATACAGTTACATATTTGGGAATGGGTTACGAATTACAAATAATATACAAGTAACATAAGTGACACAAATAAGACATATAATAACTAGATGGGGAAAAGCTCAAGCTACAGTTCATTTCAACATAGTGACAGCGCAAGAAGTAGTGTTTACTGGGAGTGAATACACTGGTTTATTACAAGTTATTGATAATTTTTACAATGGTTGGAACTGGGCTGTTCTTATAGCGATCAGCTCGTGCACGTATGGGCTGGATGCGGTTGTGGTGTCGAACAACAATTCTCGGACTAGGGATCTCAGGTGGTAGTAGGAGCCGGTGTCGAGGATGGTGTAGAAGCTTCTTACCAAATTTGCAGATGAGGTCGTGGTGATGGTCAGTGAGAGTCGAAAGGGTCAGTGTGTTGAGCGCTTCTTGATATGTGGAGTAGGAAGGGGAGAGAATAATCTTGCATGCCCTCTTTTGCACTTTTTCTAGGTGTTTACGTTGTGTGGCATTTAGAGAGGAAGACCAGGTGGGGGAGGCATAGGTGAGCTTGGGAAGTATGAATGTTGTGTAAACACTGAGGAGCTCGGGCGCAGGAACTCCGAGGGACTTGAGTCGGCGGAGGAGGTGGAGACGGAAACTGGAGGATTTGACAACTTCACTGACGTGTGGTTTCCAATTTAGTTTGTTGTCTATGGTGACGCCGATGAGCTTCGTGGAATCTACAACCTGGAGTGTGTTCGGACCTAGAGTAATGGAAGGAGGTGGGACAATGTCGGAGGAGAGGTTGATGTGCATAACCATGGTCTTGGTATGGTTGATGGTGACATGGTTGTTGGTGGCCCAGTTTTGGAGACTGTTCAATAAATCCTGAAGGGCGGTATAGTTAGGAGCAGAATTGTTGACGCTGATCCCAATGGTGGAGTCGTCGACATATTTCCAGCGAGCAGGGGTTTCTCTTAGGGCATCATTGATGAGCATTGTGAGTGTGTGTGTGTGTGTGTGTGTGTGTGTGTGAGTGTGTGTGTATTTAACCATGATTTCACTAAAATATCGTCCTCACCAGTTGATTGACCCATAACCAAGGTACAATATAAGGTAATATGGCCAAGCAGTACACTCGCCTGCCTTCACTCTCTAATTCTAAAGCTGACTGGGAGGGCCCTGGGGACAACCAGCGGGAGGGTGGGCAGACTCTTAAAGCAGGATATGAGTAATTTATTCATTCACCCACTCCAACCTTTTATATATCAGTTCAGTTTAATGCTTCATATTGCCCCCCTGCCACCCTGCCAATTGGAAAATAAACATAAGAATTCTTAATACCTAAGAAAAACAATTAGTCATGTAATCTTACGCTAATTCACCACAGGCATAAGTTTTGACCAATGCTACTTTATATTTCGTCTTTATCAGCTCGTCGTGTGAATACCTGATGGTGGGTGAAGACGATAGTGAGGAGATACGACCTTGTACTCGTTGGATCTTCGATAACTCCACCTTCTACAGCACCCTTACATCAGAGGTTATAATTACCCCTACTAATGTATCGAGTCTTCATATGTAATAAATGTCTTCTTGATAGTTTTTAACACAGTAACATGGATGTATTTATCCCAGTCACCAATACACAGTTACAATAAAGAAATTACTGTATGTATTTCATCTATGTTATAACCACCTCATGTATGCCTCAAGAACGACCGTATTAAAGACCTCATCGTTAGAACAAATATATTCTCAACAAAACGTATTTTACTCATGAATAACCCCCCCCCCCCCCCCCCCAAACCCTCACTAGATACAATATCATACTGTTAACTAATACAAACTTCAGTATCGTAGAATCGTAGAATAATAATATGATTTGTTTTTTTCTTCTTTGTTATAAATCTGTGTTTTTATTCATTGCAGTTCGAGTTGGTATGTGATTATAAGTCCCTGAGGCCAACCTACACCGGCATATATTTTATAGGTGCTTGTCTCTCCTCCTCTATCAGTGGCTGGCTCTCTGACAAGTAACTATCTTCCCTCGCTGCTGTTTTTTGTACCTTGTGAGGCTTAAGGAGTATCTTGTGAAGCTTAAGGAGTATCTTGTGAAGTTTATGGAGTATCTTGTGAAGCTTAAGCGGTACCTTGTGAAGCATGAGTAGCAATACCTTGTGAAGCTTAAGGAGTATCTTGTGAAGCTTAAAGAGTATCTTGTGAAGCATAAGGAGTATCTTTTGAAGCTTAAGTGGTACCTTGTGAAGCATGAGTAGCAATACCTTGTGAATCTTAAGGGGCATCTTGTGAAGCTTAAGGAGTTTCTTGTGACGCTTAAGTGGTACCTTGTGAAGCATAAGTAGCAATACCTTGTGACGCTTAAGGAGTATATTGTAAAGCTTAAGGAGTATCTTGTGACGCTTAAGTGGTACCTTGTGAAGCATAAGTAGCAATACCTTGTGAAGCTTAAGGAGTATCTTGTGAAGCTTAAGGAGTATCTTGTGACGCTTAAGTGGTACCTTGTGAAGCATAAGTAGCAATACCTTGTGAAGCTTAAGGAGTATCTTGTGAAGCTTAAGGAGTATCTTGTGAAGCTTAAGTGGTACCTTGTGAAGCATAAGTAGCAATACCTTGTGAAGCTTAAGGAGTATCTTGTGAAGCTTAGGGAGTATCTTATGAAGCTTAATTGATACCTTGTGAAGCTTAAGTGGTACCCTGTAAAACTTGATTAATACGTTATGAGCTGTTAATTTACTCAGACTCAGGTGTCAACTTACAGGTATGGACGCAAGAGGATGATGGTAATTGGCGCTATTACCTACGCTGTTGTGGGTAACTGTTTAAGCTGGTTACATAACATGTCCTCTATATTGGTGTTTCGTTTCATCGTAGGTCTCATGCACCCAATGGCCCTGCATACAGCTTACACCATCGGTAAATATTGCTTGATATACATCTTTTTTTGTCCTATTGTGAACCTAACCTAACCTAATCTAACCTAACCTAACTTAACCTAACCTAACTTAACCTAACCTAACTTAGCTTGGTAATATATGGCATCTAATTCTAGGGGTGACGCTTATGTCGGAACCAACATAAATAAAACAAAAAAAAAACACTCCTTAATACAAAGTAAAATCTGAGAAAAAAAATTAAAACCGAGAAATTTTGTTGAAATATGAGAAAATGTGTTGAAATCCGAGAAAATCTATTGAAATCTGAGAAAATGTGTTAAAATCTGGAAAAAATGTGTTAAAATCTGAGAAAATATGTTAAAATTCCAATCCTCTCACTTAATGATCCTCAAGTAATTACTGTAATATACCTGATACTACCAAGTATCCAGGGAATTCCGTCTACAACTGTACTATATATTACTCCCATAGAAGATTATAGAATATTGGCTAATCATAACAATTACTCCATAGAAGATTATACAACATTGTCTAATCATGATAATCACTTTGGATCCAACAGTTATAGAGACGACTGAGCCACGCCTTAGGTCAGTCATGGGCATTATGATATTCCTGCCGTGGGCCATCGCTGTGATGATCTGGGGTGCTATGGGTTACCTCTTCAGAGACTGGCGATGGCTCATGCTTGTTTCCACAGTCCCTTCACTCCTCTTCCTCCCTACGCTGTGGTAAGGGTTTATTTTAACTAATGTCAATAAGAAGAATCCCCACCTCAGCTTAAAATCAATCGCCCCAACATATACTTATTAAGGGATTTAATTCTGATGACAATTACAATTTCAGGTTTATGGACGAATCGCCACGGTGGCTTATCGTCCAGGGGCAACATGACCGGGCCATGAAGGTGCTGGAAAAGGCCGCCCGCTGGAACAAGGCCACATTACCTCCCCGGGACCAACTGCTTACCATGATGCAAAACATTGCCAGTGAGGTAATGCGGTCTGTCTCCTCAAACATTATGAGTCAAAAATACTGAATCATGACGTAAACTACTGAATATAAAAATATCTGATAAATCTATTCAATTTCCTCACGTGCAGAACTCAAAGGTCTCCAGCGGCATGAAGAGTGAAGGTTTTGTCTCCTTTCTGCGTACCTTTGTCGGGGAGTTTACGGTACTGCTCAGGTGAGTTGGACCTTAGTATCCAGACATCTTAGACGATAATACAAGAACTGATGATCTGTTTCTCTTTGTTTACTAATTATTTCAAGGAGTTTGGAGCCCAAGAACTACAAGGTAATTTCTTTAACGTCTTATCACTCAACTGACCATATAAGTTTCTAATACTTTTTTTAATTTTGGAGAAAGTGTTACAGATGTTGAAGCTGTTCTTATTGACCTGCTTAGTTTAAGGCAGCAGTAACACCGAAAGTTAAATCATTTATCATTGAGCGTTGTCGTCCTCATCAGCAACTCATCTTCACTATATACTGGAAGTTAACAGTTCATATGAAAACTTATTAAAACTGAACCAATGTTTTCTTAGTCAGTTAAAGAAATAATATATTATAAAGACCTACACAAATGAAATTATTAACAGTAACGTAGTGCAGTAACTGAAAAACATTTACCTTAATAAAAATAAAGTCAATGAGTGAATATAATTTTTGGTTTTATCTTTCACAAAAACTTTTAACCACAAATTTCTACTTCCCTCAACAGAACGAGAAAGATGCGAGCTAGAACACTGGCTATATACTTTATTTATTTAACCTTTGGACTGGTTGCCCTGGGCCTGTCTTTGGGAGGTGAAGGTTTCGGCTCTAACCCGTTTATTTACATGGCTCTCAGTGGCTTAATGGAGATACCCGGAGCCACTGTCACCGTCCCTATGATTCAGTACCTAGGACGAAGGTTATCCAACATCATCTGTCTTCTCATGACTGGCATCTCTCTTCTCGCTCTTGCCATCGTCCCATTAAGTGAGTTAATTGTATATATCATAGCGACAGTTTTATTTAATAGTGAATATTTCCCAGACTGAGGTGAGGTCATTGTAGTGGTTACTAATTTGAGGGACATCCACACTACATCCGGTACACTATCCACACTACATCCACTGCATTATCTACACTACATCCAGTATAGTGAGGAAACATTTATCATAACCTATCGACAATATTATACCTTAAAAAAACTTTTCAATTCAGATGCTCAAAATATATATATATTTACCTATAAAAATATCAAATAGACTATCATCATTTCAGATATAGGCTGGCTAGTGATGACTCTGGCCATGATAGGCAAGATGGCCATCAGTGCTGCCAATCAGATCATCCATTTACATAGTTCTGAACTATTCCCTACTGAAGTTCGCGACAGAGGCTTAGGAACCTCCGAAATGATGGCTAAATTGGGTTCAACTCTTGCTCCTTATTTGATGGACACTTTGGTGAGTCTGTGGCCTGAGTAGAGAAGTTGGGTTCGGTTGGGTTGGGTTTGGTTGGGTTTGGTTTAAACTGGGTCGGACTAGATTGAGTTGCGTTAGATTAGGTTAAATTTAAATTGGTTTGGGTTAAGTTAAATGACTAGATACGGGTTCTATCATTAAGCCATTCTCCTAGATGTTAAATTATGAATTAAAATTTAAAACACATCTATAAACACTCATTCTATCACTATATTTGGTTAATATTTCTAGTCGTAGATGTGTTTTTCTACAAGGTTTATCAGGATACCGACTTGGACCAAAAATCATAAAATGCTTCTTAAGTTCGGCTACTGTCGTTTGTCTATTAATTGTCAATATTACTTCTAAATGATCCAAGTATTCGTAGTGACTTCAAAACACCATTAAATCCACCACCCCTTCACCCCCCACTGTTTACATTCTTGATCCCCTATTTCAGTCTAATTCAAGTCTTGGTATCAATATCATGTACTTCTGTTACGTAGTACTATCCTGTCAGTGTATTAATATAGTTATTTATTATGATGGGGTGGATGGCCAGCGTACTGTATGGGTGTCAGCGCCATCGGTGGTGTGTGGAGTGACGGGGCTGTTAGCTGCTGGGGTTACCTTTACGCTGCCCGAAACGACGAACACGGCACTACTTGACACCGTCGAGGCACTTGAGGAGACGTCTTCACTTTCCCGCAAGAGGTATACGTATTGTACAGCTGTGTGTCATCATCATCATCATCATCATCATCATAATCATAAATAAATATCTTTGTCATCATATCATATACTCTTATCACTCCATAACACCTCCATCGTCCATAGAGTTTTGTTACCTGATCCTACAGGTCAACTTGTGTACATGAATGATCCTCCGTGTGTGTGCGTGTGTGTGTGTGTGTGTCTAAACTTTCCTCTTGAATATATAATAAACTTCATATATATTTCCTTCATCCACAGAAATGCCTCGTCATCACCCTTACACAAGCAAGAGGACCACGTCAACACAGAAGAAAAAATACCCCTCGCTTAAAATAACAAGACAACAGGACAACGAAATATTTGTCTTTATATCTGCTCTTTTTTACAGACTGTGTGTGTGTGTGTTTCGTCCACTGATAGAATTACACACAAACACATCTTATATGCCCCTCCTAACCATACGCGTCCAAATCCTTTTAGACATCTACGTAGAAACTCGAATACTGTTAGGCTCCGTACGCATTACAGAGAAGTCAGTTATTCAGTATTTAATAGATAAAAATGGATAAAAGTAATGTGTCTTGTGTCAATAAGGAGATACAGAGATATATCGATGTATAAAACTATAACAGGCGTAAGGAGAAGTAATGAAAATAAAACTTATCGAATACCAACCTCTTTTTAAATGGCCGAATTATTACTGTTTCTAATATTTCAGGTAAGTTGTACAAAGTTAGGACCATTTATGAATCCATATTTTATTGTAGTTGCTGAGGTACTGTACTGTTCACGTCTTAAATAAAGTCCTTTACTTTACTTTTTACTTTTATCCTCGTCACCACTGATCGGCTCGTTAGCCGCTTGGGCAATCGGTCACGTCTCTGTTCCCCACTGTTGGCAAGTACTGAGCATGCACCGGCTCCTGCATGTACCTGAACCTGCTCCAGTGCTGGTCAAATCTGATCTTGAACAGCTTACACTTGGTGCCGTCACAACACTCTTTGGCTGATTGTTCCAAGAGTTCACAACTCTCACTCCCAAAAAGCTACCCGTCACAGTTTTCTGGGCTTGCGGCTTCTTAAACCTTGAGCTGTGAGCCTGTGACCCCTTGTGGAGCGAGCGTCCGCCAGTTCCAGGTAAGGGCACTCAACTGATTTGTGCCCTTTGAGAAGTTTATACATCTCAATTAGGTCCCCCCTTGCCCGTCTGTAGTATAACCTAGGCAATTTCAGGCGCAAAAATCTCTCAGGGTAGCTGAGTTCCCGAAGTGCAGGCACTAGTCTGTCATTAGGTTTTCTCACATCATCAAAATTTTCTTCACTTTCTGTGAGGATTTTAACAGTGACTTAAAGATTTACGCTCACAAGCTCTTCCTGTCAGATTTGTTGTCGATTCTAAGGTTAGGAATTGTTACTCATATTTGTTGATTATTTACTGTAATCATGGAACCAAGACATCATGATTGGCGATTTATTAACAAAGTGTATCAGGTGTGTATCTGTGTGTGTGTGTGTGCATTAAAATCATCATACAAGTTGACAATTGTTTGACACACACAAACACACACACACACACACACACACATATACATATATATATATATATATATATATATATATATATATATATATATATATATATATATATATATATATATATATATATATATATATATATATATATGTATTGTTACGACCGTGTCGTATTTTTTCTATTATATTTTATAACCTGCTTCCATGTTGTTCCATATTATTCCCGTAATGATGTGTTGTATTTACTATTATATAATCTAGTCACCTTACCCTGTGCTGTTAAGGTTTTAACTGTTTTTATTTGTTCAAGCCCATCTTATTTCTAAATTTAGTATTGTAATAAGCATTCTTTGTTTCTCTAACGACTATCTGCATCTTTAAACGACCCATGTTTCACCGGCTGGTCGCATTGGTGGGAGCCGACCCTATATATCGTACTCCACCTGTAGACAGAGTTCAGTCCAGTCCTCTTGTCATTCAGTTCACTTTCTTTTGAGTGACACCTGTCACATGTTACTTATAATTCATTTTATTTCTGTGTTGTTCCTGTCTCTACCAATGTGGTATATCTATGTGAGTACCTATTCATGTCTCTTATGTGTCCATCAGTGCTTGCTTAGTTACATTTAAGTAATTCAGTGTTGTTTCACGATAGTTAATATCAGTGTTAGTTATTTTATATGTTTATGCAGTGTTAACGTAATCCAGTGCTTTATTTTTATTCTTTTGATGTTTCGATGTTTTAGTATCTTTTGTGTCTTAAAGGTTTCGATAGTGAATCAATTTGTTGTGACAGCCTACGAGGCTCTTTATTGTGTTAGTATTATATCTAATTAAATTCTTAAAGGCTTACTTTATTTATTTTTATTCCCTTTTGATTTACTTCACTTTTCTTTTTGTTTGGTTATGCCTAGTACGAGGACTATAAAAGGGTAGACAAAGGATGCGAGTTCTTGTTGTGTATAATAAAGTACCATAAATTCCTTAACAAAATATTCAGCTTTCTATAATTTACCCTTAACCATACTTAACCTAAACATACGCAACATTGGCTTAACAGTATATACATATTTATACAACATACAACAATCTGAAGCAAGTGGAGGTGGGAGGTAATATAGGGTTACAAATACTCAAGTGCGGTGCTGAAATGTCTCAAGAGTAGGGCTGAGTATTGAAGAAGGTGGTAGGTAGTCTCTGTGCCGTAGGTTTCCAGTATACGTGATCCTAGTGTGGTCACTTCCCAGAGTGAACTGAACTCTCCTCGATCCGGAGCTGATGAGGAAGAGTTGGAGGAGGTGACGCAACAACCAGGATATGGAGAAGGGAAACCCGGCGTGGTGACTAAGACTAGTCATACTCGGGTCGCGTCCCAAGATGGCGTTGCTCGTGGTGCTGGGTAGGTAGATCATGACACAATAGATGGCGTGGTTCGTAACACACACCCCCTCTCCAAAGACCTCTGTAGCGTGGGCGCAAAGGAGGTGATCACCTGATGCGTCTGGAGAGTAGCTGCTGCATTTCCACTGGAGCTCGGGATAAGGAGTCCGCAATCAGGTTGTCCACCCCTTTTATGTGCCGGACTTGTAGATTATAGGGCTGGGTGAGGAGAGCCCAGCGGAGGATTCGCTGGTTGGAGGTCTTGTTGGTTTGGATGAATGTGAGCGGGTTATGGTCGGTGAAGACTAGGGTGGTTTGTGGGCGAGATTGGAGGTAACATTCAAACTTCTTTATTGCCAACACCAGAGCCAGGGCCTCCTTCTCTATGGTCGAGTAGTTGGTCTGATGTTTTTTCAACTTGGCGGAGTAGTATGCCACAGGGTGAAGGACATCAGTGGTTGGGTGGGGTTGTAAGAGCAGAGCCCCGACTCCGACACAGCTAGCGTCGATTTGCAGATGGAAGGGCTTTCGACAGTGTACCCCACGAAAGGCTGAAAATCAAACTGGAAGGGTACGGAATTCGGGGAAATGTCCTAGCGTGGATAGAAGACTTTTTACATGACCGCAAGCAGTGTGTGGTGATTAATGGCACGAAATCGTCATCTGTACCTGTAACAAGTGGGGTACCACAGGGCAGTGTATTGGGCCCGCTGTTGTTTGTTTGTTTCATAAATGTTATGCCTGACGTTGTACACTCCTCCATACAAATGTTTGCCGATGACGCCAAGTTATTTCGGAAAATTAAGAACCAAGCGGACTGTGAAGAGCTGCAGAAGGACCTCTGTGGGCTCCATGAATGGTCGAAGAAATGGCTGCTGAGATACAAAGTCACAAAGTGTAAGAGGATGCACCTGGGGCGTACCAACGGTAAGGAGGCGTATCATATGTCCCAACGGGATGAAGAAAATGCACTAGTTGAGACTGTATGTGAGAAGGACCTAGGTGTGTATGTTGACAATGAGCTGAAGTTCTCGGGCCATTGTGAGAAGATGGTAAATCAGGCAAATAAATTGTTGGGTCTTATAAGAAGGTCGTTCAGATATCTAGACGATCCGTCCCTCGTAACGATCTTCAGGAGTGAAGTGCTTCCCCATCTGGAGTACTGTCACCCCATCTGGTCCCCGAGATATGCTAGGGACTGTCAATTTGTTGAAAATGTTCAAAGGAGGGCCACCAGACTGGTGCCTGCACTTCGGCACCTCAGCTACACTGAGAGATTGGAGCGCCTGAACTTGCCTAGCTTATACTACAGACGGGCAAGCTGGGGACCTAGTTGAGGTGTATAAGCATCTTAGGGGGCAATACTCAGTTGAGTGTCCTTACTTGGAGCTGGCAGGCGCTCGTCCCACAAGGGGTCACAGCTCAAGATTGAAGAAGCCGCAAGTCCAGAAAACCGTGAGGGCAAACTTTTTCGGAGCGAGGGTTGTAAACTCTTGGAACAATCTACCAGAGAGTGTTGTGACGGCACCGAGTGTGAGCTCTTTCAAGACAACACTTGACCAACACTGGAGCAGGTTTAGGTACATTCAGGAGCCGGTGCATGCCCAGTATTTGCCAACAGTGCGTGACAGAGACGTGACCGATCGCCCGGGCGGCTAGCGAGCCGACCTTTTGGTGAAGAAGATAAATGAAAAGAGACGTGACCGATCGCCCGAGCGGCTAACAAGCCGATCAGTGGTGAAGAGGATAAAAGTAAATACCCATAGAGGCTCCTTGTCTAGAAATCTCGCTGAGTTTGAGAATCTAAGGTTAACAAAGTGTGTATTTGATGCCTATTTTAGTTTTTTCCTGGCAAGCTCAATTGCTGGTTAAATTATAAAAACAGGCATAAGAAATTCACCTGACACAAGATACTCCTTAAGCTTCAAAAGATACTCCTTAAGCGTCACAAGATACTCCTTAAGCCTCACATGATACTCCTTAAGCTTCACAAGGTACAAAAAAAACAACAGCGAGGGAAGATAGTTACTTGTCAGAGAGCCAGCCACTGATAGAGGAAGAGAGACAAGCACCTATAAAATATATGCCGGTGTAGGTTGGCCTCAGGGACTTATAATCACATACCAACTCGAACGGCAATGAATACAAACACGGATTTATAACAAAGAAGAAAAAACAAATCATATTATTATTCTACGATTCTACGATACTGAAGTTTGTATTAGTT
>NW_024743311.1:0-9808 GCF_018991925.1 Homarus americanus | reverse complement strand
AACACCACCACCAGTACTTCATGTTGACTATAACACCACCACCAGTACTACATGATGACTATAACACCGCCACCAGTACTACATGTTGACTATAACACCACCACCAGTACTACATGTTGACGATAACACCACCACCAGTACTACATGATGACTATAACACCACCACCATTACTTCATGTTGACTATAACACCACTACCAGTACTACATGTTGACTATAACACCACCACCAGTACTACATGTTGACTATAACACCACCACCAGTACTACATGCTGACTATAACACCACCACCAGTACTACATGTTGACTATAACACCACCACCAGTACTACATGTTGACGGCGGTATAGGCAGAAGAGGTGACCAGTGCGGGAACCCAATGACGACACTGGCGGATGAAGGCAATACAAAATGGATACGCTACTAAGGCGAAATCCAACAAACTGGGCTATCGACGAGTTATTGCAACTCTCCCTCTTCCTGGATCAGGAAAAGAGAGTGCCAAGATGTGTAGTTGCCGCCTGCCCTCCTGTCTCACCATAGAAAATAATCAACTCATGCCCATCCAACATTCAGCTCATCATACTTTTCATCGTCATCTGTGCAACATCTGTGGACGGGCGGTCCTGCTGGTCTCTTATCGGCCTATCGAGTCACCTCAGAGCTCACCAACGAAGGTGACATATTTAATATCTCGTGTCATTGTATCATAGCTGGATGATCGTCATACTCAATTCCGAGTGACAGCAAAGTAGTAGTAGTCGTAGTAGTAGTAATGTGTTTGCGTGTGTGTGAGGGAGGGGGGGGGGTTGGGTGTGAGAGAGGGGCTCCTATTTTGTCTTTCAAGGATATCCGTTATTGTTGCAGGTCGTACCGGTGTGACTGGTGGATGGGTTGGTATATACGAGCATGTCATCGTGTCTGAATGTATGTAGTTATCGTGGTCGTATTATATAACATGTAGTGAACTAAGCTCATATCAAATTTGAAATCGTGGTGAAAGACTATGGTATTTTGGGCACGCAGCATACTGTATAGCATAAACTAACATATCGTGGAGTTTTATAGTGGTAACATGTTAAGCTGTCGTGGTTATGATGACTTGGTTACAAAGTAGTATATTGTAAATTATAAATGATAAGCTGGGGTATCGGGTATCGTAATTATGATTGACCTTGAAGTACATTACATTATATCTGCGTCTTGTTACAGGGACGTAAGCGGTTGCTATCTTAATCAAAATCATCCGAAATCGAAATGTTTAGCTAGGCTGTGGACACTCCAGGTATCGTATGCTAGTCTACCACGAGTCGGTTGTCGCATGAAAGGGCGTGGGATTGTTGGAGTGTTATTAAGACCTTCGGGTGTGGGGGCTATCGTGGTGGTGAAGTATGCAGAGTGCATGCTTGGCCTTTGTTATGAAACACGCACGAAACGATAGTGTGGTAAAATATGCATGCTTGGCTGTCTTGGTGAGTGCTTGCGAGGCTTTCATAATAAGTACGTGCTTGGCTAGACTAGCATACGTACGTGCTTGGCTAGGTTACCATAAGTACATGCTTGGCTAGACTATCATAAGTACGTGCTTGGCTAGATTATCATAAGTACATACTTGGCTAGACTATCATAAGCACGTGCTTGGCTAGGCTATCACAAGTACGTGCTTGGCTTGACTATCATAAGTACGTGCTTGGCTAGACTATCATAAGTACGTGCTTTAGGCATACGTACGTGCTTGGCTAGACTATCATAAGTACATACTTGGCTAGACTATCATAAGCACGTGCTTGGCTAGGCTATCACAAGTACGTGCTTGGCTAGACTATCATAAGTACGTGCTTGGCTAGACTAGCATACGTACGTGCTTGGCTAGACTATCATAAGTACATACTAGACTATCATAAGCACGTGCTTGGCTCATCACAAGTACACTATCTGTGTGACTAGAGTTCATACTTGGTTAGACTATCACAAGCACGTGCTTGGCTAGGCTATCACAAGTACGTGCTTGCTAGACTATCATAAGTAGGCTGGACAATCACATAAGTAAGCACGTGCTATCATAAGCTTGGCTAGACTATCATAAGTACGTGCTTGGCTAGACTAGCATACGTACGTGCTTGGCTAGACTATCATAAGTACATACTTGGTTAGACTATCATAAGCACGTGCTTGGCTAGGCTATCACAAGTACGTGCTTGGCTAGACTATCATAAGTACGTGCCTGGTTAGACTAGCATACGTACGTGCTTGGCTAGACTATCATAAGTACATACTTGGTTAGACTATCATAAGCACGTGCTTGGCTAGGCTATCACAAGTACGTGCTTGGCTAGACTATCATAAGTACGTGCTTGGCTGGACAATCATAAGTACATACTTGGCTAGACTATCATAAGCACTTGCTTGGGTAGGCTATCATAAGTACATACTTGGCTAGACTATCATAAGCACGTGCTTCTCTAGGCTATCATAAGTACGTGCTTGGCTAGACTATCATAAGTACGTGCTTGGCTGAGCTTTCATGATAAGAAGATACTTGGCTTAGCTATCACGATAAGTAGCGTACAAGCTAAATTGAGCTATCATGATGAGAAGTACAATGTATAGTTCGGCTATCATGGTGAGGGTACTCGCTCGGTTGTCTCTTGATGGAGGTAGAGTGTGAGAGCTAAGTTTTGTCATCTAACGGCTGCAAGGTCGGAGGGTCAGAGATAAGCGTATCCTGCCGCCTGCAGAGTCTTTCACTGTTCAGTACACGAGGCTAACAACCATGGCACGTAATCCAATAAAAAAAATGCGGGAGGATTTTGTGATATTTAATACTAGTGAATGTGTTGTTAAGTATCTGTACTATATAATAAATATATCTTCATTACATGTGCATGCATTCAGTACGAGAGTAATGGTAAATACTACAGATATAATTATAATACTATTCTTGTGAAGTTACTGTTGAGAGTTTTTTAATTTATTAAACTTAGTGAATTTGTTGTTCAGGGTGCTGCACACCCTGGCCAGCAGAGCCTGGCAAAAGATCGAACGATCGGAGCAAGAACTCCTTCAAAGACTCCCACCAGATAACAACAGCAACCATACATGGTTTCCAAAAAGTTACCAAATCTCAAAAGGTCCATTACCACCCACGATCTATAGGGCCAGGCAATAGACAACCTCCTAGACCAGCATCCGCCAGTAGGGTCGGCGGAATAAGAAAAGAGGCCCTCAAAACACCCATATATGGGATAGTTTAGGCTGTCTAGAGCCTGTGTCGACAGACAATAATTAACCCATTATTTAGGGTGTCTTAATTACCGGAGGCTCTTTTATTAGAGTGAGGGTGATTGTTGTGTAGGTGTGTGTGTGTGTGTGTCATCAGGTGTGTGTGTGTGTGTGTACACATTACACATAATACACTGTACATTGCACACAATACACTATCTACTCTACACTATGTGCATCACACACAATACACTATCTACACTACACTGTGTACACTACACACAATAAACTATCTACACTACACTTTGTACACTACACACAATACACTATCTACACTACACTATGTACATTACACACAATACACTATGTACATTACACACAATACACTATCTTCACTACACTTTGTACACTATCTACACTACACACAATACACTATCTACTCTACACACAATACACTATCTACACTACAAACAATACACTATCTACACTACACTATGTACACTACACACAATACACTATCTACACTACACACAATACACTATCTACACTACACACAATACACTACCTACTCTACACTATGTACACTACACACAATACAATATCTACACTACACTATCTACACTACACATAATACACTATCTACATTACACTATGTACACTACACATAATACAATATCTACACTACACTATCTACACTACACACAATACACTATCTACTCTAAACTATCTACACTACACACAATACACTAGCTACACTCCACACAATACAATATCTACACTACACTATCTACACTACACACAATACACTATCTACACTACACACAATACAATATCTACACTACACATAATACACTATCTACACTACACTATCTACTCGACTCTATGTACATCACACACAATACACTATCTACACTACACTGTACATCATACACAATACACTATCTACAAAACACTATGTACATCATACACAATACACTATCTACAATACACTATGTACATTATACACAATACACTACACACAATACACTATCTACACTACACACAATACACTATCTACACTACACACAATACACTATCTACACTACACTATCTACACTACACACAATACACTATCTACACTACACACAATACTCTATCTACACTACACACAATACACTACCTACTTAACACACAATACACTATCTACTCTACACTATATACACTACACACAATACACTATCTACACTACACACAATACTCTATCTACACTACACACAATACACTACCTACTTAACACACAATACACTATCTACACTACACTATCTACACTACACACAATACACTATCTACACTACACACAATACTCTATCTACACTACACACAATACACTATCTACTTAACACACAATACACTATCTACTCTACACTATATACACTACACACAATACACTATCTACACTACACTATGTACAATACACACAATACCTTATCTACACAACACTATCTACACTACACTATGTACACTACACACAATACACTATCTACACTACACTATCTACTCTACACTATGTACATCACACATAATACACTATCTACACTACACTATGTACACTACACACAATACACTATCTACACTACACTATCTACTCTACACTATGTACATTACACACAATACACTATCTACACTACTCTATGTACATCACACACAATACACTATCTACACTACACTATGTACACTACACACAATACACTATCTACACTACACACAATACACTATCTACTCTACACTATGTATATTACACACAATACACTATCTACACTACACTATGTACACTACACACAATACACTATCTACTCTACACTATCTACACTACACACAATACACTATCTACACTACACTATCTACACTACACACAATACACTATCTACACTACACACAATACACTATCTACACTACACTGGACATTACACATAATACACTATATACACAGTAAATTTTGCACTAACAATATAGTGTACACTACATCATTGTGTACACAATACAGTCTATACGACACAATACAATCAGCACTAAATAATACACAGTATACTACACACTTGACACCATACACTTTGATCACTACACAATAATGTCTCCATTAAACAATAACGTCAACTCTCTAACAATATTATATTTAACAGCTAAAATTTGATAGGCTTATATTTTATATTCATTAAATATTGGCCAAGAATAGTGGTGTGTATATAGTGGAGTCTCGGCCATGGGCTATAATCTGGCCAGGTGGATATGTATCCAACCTAACTAAGTTATTGGCACGCGTTAAGAGACAGGAGCAGGTCATAATTAAAACCTTTCTTAGTTATAAAACTTTCACAATGAACAAAAGTTTAAAGATCTGTCAATATGCGCTTATCTCCGTTATTATTTACGGATATTTGTTGTTTATATGTTAACGATATGAAAAAAAGGTCGATAAAGAGCTCCTTGCCATAAGGGCAGAAGTACAGAGAAAAATGGCTGATTAAAAGGAACTGTACAAAATTCCTTTCGGGGGTTGGATCCTATCGGCTACGAAACCTCTCCCAACTGTTCCCTCTGTGAATGTTGCTCCCCCCACTTCAGAAAGGTGGCCGTTCCTCTGTCCACTGGCGTCCATTAAAAATAAGTAACGTTAAATTGAAGAATACAAAAAAATTGTAAATATAATCAATAAATAGGGATCTAATTTGGAGTCTATTCTGGTGATAAATAAGGGCATCGTACTGGCCTTGGGCGTGTTGGTCTCAGTCTATTATTTGTGGAAAAAAAGATGGACCCAAGATGAAGTCACCACCCCAGATGATCTCAGCACCCCCGATGATCTCAGCACCCCAGATGAAGTCACCACCCCAGATGAAGTCACCACCGCAGATGAAGTCACCACGCCAGATGAATTCACCACGCCAGATGAAGTCACCACCCGAGATGATCTCAGCACCCCAGATGAAGTCACCACCCTCGATGATCTCAACACCCCAGATGAAGTCACCACCGCAGATGAAGTCACCACGCCAGATGAATTCACCACCCCAGATGAAGTCACCACCCCAGATGATCTCAGCACCCCAGATGAAGACACCACCCTCGATGATCTCAACACCCTCGATGATCTCAACACCCTCGATGATCTCAACACCCTCGATGATCTCAACACCCCCGATGAAGTCACCACCACCGATGACGTCACCACCCCCGATGACGTCACCACTCCCGATGACGTCACCACCTCTGATGTTCTCACCACCCCCGATGAGGTCACCACCATCAATAAAGTCACCACCCCTGTTCAAGTCACCACCCCCGATGAAGGTCCCATCTTCGTGTCGTCAAAAAATATAATCTGTAAGACCATTTTAGTACCTGAACCTTGCCGTGATATTATGGTCAAAAAATATATAAAAGAGATCACCTTCAGTGCGCGTAGGTTTCACGTTGATATTGACATCCCCCCAAAAGATCTTGACCCGAAAAAAATTTAATTGACCGGAATTTCGACAAACGTTAAACAGGTTTAACACACACTTTAAAAATTAATCAAGAAGATCTAGCAAACCGAGGCTAAAAGGAAAGACGATGGCATATTTTCATACAAAATGTTTGAAACTCCCAACATTTTGAGAAGAATTGTTATCGGTTATCAAGGACAAAATATTCGCTTTTATAGAAAGTTTTACAAAGTAGATATATTTGTGCCACATAATGAAAATAAAAAAGATCCGGTAGTGGTAAAAGGGAAAAAAAACTTAGTAAATGAAGCCGTGAAAGCCATCAGGGCCGAGGTCAAGAGAGTGTAGTGTGGTATAAACAAGGTTGACAACCGCTAGAAGGTGGACAAAAGTCACAACCGCTAGAGTGTGGACAAAAGTCACAACCGCTAGAGTGTGGACAAAAGTCACAACCGCTAGAGTGTGGACAAAAGTCACAACCGCTAGAAGGTGGACAAAAGGCCAACCTTGCATGAAGTGGACGGTTAAAGAATAGTAACACATGTGATGTATGACACTGCCCATATTTTTCGTAAAAAAGGTTACGGCCATCGGGGTGAAAATATTTCCCATCTTAGATCAATTTATCAGGTTGACTTTGTAGTCCCTGAATACAATAATATAGTTGATCCGGTCCTTGTGAGAGGTAAGAAGCATCTTGTAGAGACAGCAGTCGCTGCCATAAAGGCCGAGCTTCTTGCGGAGTAGAGGTGACCTAAAGGCTTATTCCCCCACTGGGAGGTATGAAAAAACCCTCAGTAACCCGGCTAATACAGTGGGTTTATTTTATTGTTTTAATAGTGTTGCTATCACAAACAATTACATACACACTACATGTTGACTATTACACCACCACTAGTACTACATGTTGACTACACCACCACCAGTACTACATGATGACTATAACACCACCACCAGTACTACATGATGACTATAACACCACCACCAGTACTACATGTTGACTATAACACCACCACCAGTACTACATGTTGACTATAACACCACCACCAGTACTACATGATGACTATAACACCACCACCAGTACTTCATGTTGACTATAACACCACCACCAGTACTACATGTTGACTATAACACCACCACCAGTACTACATGTTGACTATAACACCACCACCAGTACTACATGTTGACTATAACACCACCACCAGTACTACATGTTGACTATAACACCACCACCAGTACTACATGTTGACTATAACACCACCACCAGTACTACATGTTGACTATAACACCACCACCAGTACTACATGTTGACGGCGGTATAGGCAGAAGAGGTGACCAGTGCGGGAACCCAATGACGACACTGGCGGATGAAGGCAATACAAAATGGATACGCTACTAAGGCGAAATCCAACAAACTGGGCTATCGACGAGTTATTGCAACTCTCCCTCTTCCTGGATCAGGAAAAGAGAGTGCCAAGATGTGTAGTTGCCGCCTGCCCTCCTGTCTCACCATAGAAAATAATCAACTCATGCCCATCCAACATTCAGCTCATCATACTTTTCATCGTCATCTGTGCAACATCTGTGGACGGGCGGTCCTGCTGGTCTCTTATCGGCCTATCGAGTCACCTCAGAGCTCACCAACGAAGGTGACATATTTAATATCTCGTGTCATTGTATCATAGCTGGATGATCGTCATACTCAATTCCGAGTGACAGCAAAGTAGTAGTAGTCGTAGTAGTAGTAATGTGTTTGCGTGTGTGTGAGGGAGGGGGGGGGTTGGGTGTGAGAGAGGGGCTCCTATTTTGTCTTTCAAGGATATCCGTTATTGTTGCAGGTCGTACCGGTGTGACTGGTGGATGGGTTGGTATATACGAGCATGTCATCGTGTCTGAATGTATGTAGTTATCGTGGTCGTATTATATAACATGTAGTGAACTAAGCTCATATCAAATTTGAAATCGTGGTGAAAGACTATGGTATTTTGGGCACGCAGCATACTGTATAGCATAAACTAACATATCGTGGAGTTTTATAGTGGTAACATGTTAAGCTGTCGTGGTTATGATGACTTGGTTACAAAGTAGTATATTGTAAATTATAAATGATAAGCTGGGGTATCGGGTATCGTAATTATGATTGACCTTGAAGTACATTACATTATATCTGCGTCTTGTTACAGGGACGTAAGCGGTTGCTATCTTAATCAAAATCATCCGAAATCGAAATGTTTAGCTAGGCTGTGGACACTCCAGGTATCGTATGCTAGTCTACCACGAGTCGGTTGTCGCATGAAAGGGCGTGGGATTGTTGGAGTGTTATTAAGACCTTCGGGTGTGGGGGCTATCGTGGTGGTGAAGTATGCAGAGTGCATGCTTGGCCTTTGTTATGAAACACGCACGAGACGATAGTGTGGTAAAATATGCACGCTTGGCTGTCTTGGTGAGTGCTTGCGAGGCTTTCATAATAAGTACGTGCTTGGCTAGACTAGCATACGTACGTGCTTGGCTAGGTTACCATAAGTACATGCTTGGCTAGACTATCATAAGTACGTGCTTGGCTAGATTATCATAAGTACATACTTGGCTAGACTATCATAAGCACGTGCTTGGCTAGGCTATCACAAGTACGTGCTTGGCTTGACTATCATAAGTACGTGCTTGGCTAGACTATCATAAGTACGTGCTTGGCTAGACTAGCATACGTACGTGCTTGGCTAGACTATCATAAGTACATACTTGGTTAGACTATCATAAGCACGTGCTTGGCTAGGCTATCACAAGTACGTGCTTGGCTAGACTATCATAAGTACGTGCTTGGCTAGACTAGCATACGTACGTGCTTGGCTAGACTATCATAAGTACATACTTGGTTAGACTATCATAAGCACGTGCTTGGCTAGGCTATCACAAGTACGTGCTTGGCTAGACTATCATAAGTACGTGCTTGACTAGACTATCATAAGTTCATACTTGGTTAGACTATCACAAGCAAGCACGTGCTTGGCTAGGCTATCACAAGTACGTGCTTGGCCAGACTATCATAAGTACGTGCTTGGCTGGACAATCATAAGTACATACTTGGCTAGACTATCATAAGCACTTGCTTGGGTAGGCTATCATA
>NW_024743310.1:0-7693 GCF_018991925.1 Homarus americanus | reverse complement strand
CGGAAAGTAGATATTTCCCATTTTCTGTGATACAAATTTCCCGTTTTCTATGATAATCTACTTCGCAAAATTAGGAAATATTTCCCCAAAAGTCGATGATCTGCTTCCCAAAAAGTCGATAATCTACTTTCCCGAAAAGTAGATAAGATTATCTACTTTTCGGGAAGTAGATAACCAACTTTCCCGGAAAGTAGATATTTCCCATTTTCTGTGATACAAATTTCCTGTTTTCTATGATAATCTACTTCGCAAAATTAGGAAATATTTCCCCAAAAGTCGATGATCTACTTCCCAAAAAGTCGATAATCTACTTTCCCGTAAAGTAGATAACCAACTTTCCCGGAAAGTAGATATTTCCCATTTTCTGTGATATAAATTTCCCGTTTTCTATGATAATCTAATTCAGAAAATTAGGTAATATTTCCCCAAAATTCGACAATCTACTTCCCCAAAAAGTAGATAATCTACTTTTCGGGAAAGTAGATAACCAACTTTCCCGGAAAGTAGATATTTCCCATTTTCTGTGATACAAATTTCCCGTTTTCTATGATAATCTACTTCTTAAAAGTAGGTAATATTTTACCAAAAAGTCGATAATCTACTTCCCCGAAAACTCGATAATCTACTTTCCCGAAAAGTATATAATCTACTTTCCCGAAAAGTAGATACTTACGACTTCGGATTCTCATAAGATCTTAAGTATATACTTTTCGGTGACGTAGATTTTCTAGTTTTCGGGAAAGTAAAAAAATTGGCTCATCATTTTTGCCTTTGGAACCCCTTTTGTTTTCAACTTTTTTATTAGGATTATTATAAACAAAGAAAAAAGTATTTTTTTTTAATTAATATGACACATTAAGTTACTATACAAATATTTGTTATGATTGACACCAGGTTACTGCTAGGTTAGGTTGCCCTTACGGTACCATTACCTGTGTACACAGGGTCCCATAAAGGAGACCCAACCTGCATCATGCAAGGCTACCAGTGTACCTTGGTCGCCTATCTCTATAGTAGGGGGCTCAGACAAGCCTCGGCACCCAGCCCTTGGCAGCATCACTGTCCCTAGCAGTGACAGACAGCCTTTAGTGTCATCACATAGCCCTTACTAGCTGTACACAACTAGCTACTTATAAGCTCCCTAGAAGCATCATGTAGATCTTAGGGGAGAATCAATCAGCCTCCCCAGAGACACAGATAGCTCTTAAGAGCCTCACACATCCCCAAGTTGCCACAAACATCACTTATCCCCTTGAAGATACACTGCCTTGTAATTAATTTTTAATCTGTGTAACATTTGAAAAACAAAAACAAAATACAATTACAAAAGTTTGTCCAGAGGAAAAATTCATTGGTTACAAAGTAAGTTGTGAACACGTAATAAATATATAACTGATAATTAAGGTAAATTCTTAAACTGGCATTTTTTTATTTCAGTGCTGTGCCAGCTAGATTAAAACATTGTGTTATACAAATGAAGATGAAACTATTGTACAAAATATCGTAACTTCAACAATGTTATGACATTGTTGACTTACTTTGTACTTCAGTTTTATTTCCACTTGTATAACGAACTATTTTACTCTTGCTGGCACTGGATTAAAAGATGCTTGTTTAAGAATTTACTGTAATTTTCAGTTCTTATCAAATCATTACAACTTGCTTGTAACATTATGTCACAAGTTCTCTGCATTTTAAGTGAGCTGAAGTCACTTTAGGCATTCCATTGGTGGACCACAGCAGTGACGTCACCACTAGTAGTCTACGTCAATGGTGGAACAGACCACAAGAGCAATGATGTCATCACCAGTAGTCTGCCTCATTGGTGAGACAGAACCCCTTCTCTTTACACCTCACAGTCTGTCCTTCCCTCACTCCTACACCTCAGTCAGTCAGTCAGTCCCTCACCCCAACACCTCACAAGGAGTCCTTCCCTGAACTCCAACACCTCAGTGAGTCCTTCCTTCACTCCTACACATCACAGTGAGTCCTTCCCACACTCCTACACATCACAGTGAGTCCTTACCTCACCCCTACACCTCAGTGAGTCCTTCCCACACTCCTACACATCACAGTGAGTCCTTCCCACACTCCTATACATCACTACGCGTCCTTCCCTCATACTACACATCGCTGCATGTCTTTCCTTCACTCCTACAAAACACAGTAAGTCATTCCCTCAATCCTACACAACACATTGCATCCTACCCTCACTCCCACACACAGCAAGTCCTTCCCTTATCCTACACAACATTGCATGTCCTTCCCTCTCTCCTATAAAACACTGCAAATCCTCCTCTCACTCCTTAGGTCAGTAAGTCTTCCTCTGTCTCACTTCTTAGTAGGTCAGTAAGTCCTCCTCTCACTCCTTAGGTCAGTAAGTCCTCCTCTCACTCCTTAGGTCAGTAAGTCCTCCTCTCACTCCTTAGTAGGTCAGTAAGTCCTCCTCTCACTCCTTAGTAGGTCAGTAAGTCCTCCTCTCACTCCTTAGTAGGTCAGTAAGTCCTCCTCTCACTCCTTAGTAAGTAAGTAAGTCCTCCTCTTACTCCTTAGTAGGTCAGTAAGTCCTCCTCTTACTCCTTAGTAGGTCAGTAAGTCCTCCTCTCACTCCTTAGTAGGTCAGTAAGTCCTCCTCTCACTCCTTAGTAAGTAAGTCCTCCTCTCACTCCTTAGTAGGTCAGAAAGTCCTCCTCTTACTAATTAGCATGTCAGCAAGTCCTTCCCTCATTTACAATCACCACTACATGCCCTTCCCTAGTTCCTACAAAACACTACAAGTCCTTCCTCATTCCTACACAATACTGATGTCCTTCCCTCAATACTACACATCACAGTGAGTCCTTCCCTCACTCCTACACATCACAGCGAGACCTTCCCTCACTCCTACACATCACAGCGAGACCTTCCCTCACTCCTACACATCACAGTGAGTCCTTCCCTCACTCCTATACATCACAGCGAGTCTTTCCCACAGTCCTACACATCACAGTGAGTCCTTCTCTCACTCCTATACACCACAATGAGTCCTTCCCTTATCTTACACAACATTGCATGTCCTTCCCACACTCCTATAAAACACTGCAAATCCTCCTCTCACTCCTTAGGTCAGTAAGTCCTCCTCTCACTCCTTAGTAGGTCAGTAAATCCTCCTCTCACTCATTAGCAGGTCAGTAAGTCGTCCTCTCATTCATTAGGAGGTCAGCAAGTCCGTCCCTCATTTACGAACATCACTACATGTCCTTCCCTACGTCCTACACAACACTACGAGTCCTTCCCTCATTCCTACACAATACTGAAGTCCTTCCCTCAATACTACACAATACTGTATGTCCTTCCCTCAGTCCTACAGTAATCAGGAGATAAACTTTCAATACACCGTTATAATCTATTTTAACATTAATAAAGACTTGTCGGACCAACAATAAATATTATACACAATACAACTTCCTGTCATGTCGGGTAGACTGACTTATTTTGGATATATTCATCTTTTTCTGTACACAGACATTAGGAGCATCAATTAACCCCCTCAGTCACAGGTACAGTAGCTCTCTAAGAGCCTCACACATCTCTTAAGTTGATATTCACAATATAGCCACAAACAGCCTCTGGCTGGATCAGACTATCCCTGACAACCTTACATAGTCCTTAACTCCATTATACAACCACCTATGATCATCACACAGCCCTAATTAGCCAAACAGTCCGTGGCGGCGGCATATAAGCCCTAGGGGCCTCACATAGCCCCTAGGAGTGACATACTGCCTCAGAACATTTACAACAAATACAATCTTTTTTCTTTACAATTTCAAAAGTTTGCCCACAGGAAATGCTCATTGTAAAAGTTGTAAAGCTGTAATAATTACTTAATTTTACAGTAAAATCTTAATTATAACATCTTGTATTTCACTGCCAAAAAGAAAAAAAATATTTTGTTTTGCAAATGAAGATGAAACTAAAGTCCAAAATAATTAAGTTGAACAAAATACTTCCTGACTGTCTAGTTACAAATCCACATAAAATATTACAACAGTGTATTAGAAGTTATAAGCTTCGACACGCCACAAGTCTATGTGGTCACTCCTATACAAGTCCTTCCATTACTCATACACAACACTACAAGTCGTTCCCTCACTCCTACACTACACTACAAAAAATTCCCACACTCATACACCACATTACAAGTCCTTCCCTTAGTCCTACACCACACTACATGTCCTTCCCTTACTCCTACACAACACTACAAGTCCTTCCGTCACTCCTACACCACATTACCAGTAATTCCCTCACTCATACAACAGACTACAAGTCCTTCCCTCACTCCTACACAACAGTGCAAGTCCTTCCCTCACTCTTACACAACAGTGCAAGTCCTTTCCTCACTCCTATACACTGCAAGTACTTCCCTCACTCCTACACAATACTAGAAGTCCTTACCTCATTCCTACACAACCCTGCAAATCCTTCCCTCACTCCCACACAAACCTGCTAGTCCTTCTTTCACTCCTAAACAACCCTGCAAGTCCTTCCCTCACTCCTACACAATCCTGCAAGTCCTTCTTTCACTCCTACACAACACTGCAAGTCCTTCCCTCACTCCTACACAATACTACAAAACCTTTTTTCACTCCTACACAACACAACAAGTCCTTTTGTCTCTCCTACACAACCCTGCAAGTCTTTCCCTCACTCCTACACAACACTACAAATCCTTCCCTCACTCCTACACAATCCTGCAAGTCCTTCTTTCATTCCTACACAACACTGCAAGTCCTTCCCTCCCTTATACACAATGCTACAAAACCTTCTTTCACTCCTACTCCACACTACAAATCCTTCCCTCAATCCTACACCACACTACAAGTCCTTCCCTCACTAATACACAAAAATACAAGTCCTTCCATCACTCATACACAAAACGACAAGTCCTTCCCAGACTCCTACACCACACTACAAGTCCTTCCCTCACTCATACACAACACTACAAGTCCTTCCCTTACTCCTACACCGCATTACAAGTCCATCCCTGACTCCTACACAACACTACAAGTCCTTCCATCACTCCTACACCACACTACAAGTCCTTCCCTAACTCATAGACCACACTACAAGTCCTTCCCTCACTCCTAAACAACCCTACAAGTCCTTCGCTCACTCCTACACAACCATGCAAGTCCGTCCCTCACTCCTTCACAACCCTGCATGTCCTTCCTTAACACCTACACAACACTGCATGTCCTACCTTAACTCCTAACAAACCCTGCAAGTCTTCTTTCACTCGTACACAACATTGCAAGTCCTTTCCTCACTTCTATACACTGCAAGTCCTTCCCTCACTCCTACACAATACTAGAAGTCCTTCCCTCACTTCTAAACAATACTGCAAGTCCTTCCCTCACTCCTACACAATACTAGAAGTCGCCCTTACTCTACACAACCCTGCACGTCCTTCCCTCGCTCCTACACAAACCTGCAAGTCCTTCCCTCACTCCTACACAATACTAGAAGTCGTTCCCTCTCTTCTACACAATACTGCAAGTCCTTCCCTCACTCCCTACACCCAATACTAAAAGTCCTTCACTCACTCCTACACAATACTAGAAGTCCTTCCCTTACTCTACGCAACCCTGCACGTCCTTCCCTCGCACCTACACAACCCTGCTAGTCCTTCCCTCACTCCTACACAAACCTGCTAGTCCTTCCTTAACTCTTACATAACACTGCAAGTCCTTCCTTCACTCCTACACAACCCTCCATGTCCTTCCCTCAGTCCTACACATTACTACAAGTGCTTCCCTCACTCTTACACAACCCTGCAAGTCCTTCCTTCACTCCTACACAACCCTGCACGTCCTTCCCTCGCACCTACACAAACCTGCTAGTCCTTCCCTCACTCCTACACAATACTAGAAGTGCTTCTCTCACTTCTACACAACCCTGCACGTCCTTCCCTCACTCCTACACATCACTTCATGTCTTTTCCTCACTCCTACACAACACCGCAGGTCCTTCCCTCACTCCTACACAATACTAGAAGTCCTTCCCTCATTTCTACACAACACTGCAGGTCCTTCCCTCACTCCTGCACAACCCTGTAAGTCCTTCCCTCACTCCTACACAACGCTGCAAGCCCTTCCCTTAGTCCTACACAATACTAGAGGTAATTCCCTCATTTCTACACAACACTGCAAGTCCTTCCCTCACTCCTATAAAATACTAGACATCCTTCCCTCCCTTCTACACAACACTGCAAGTCCATCCCTCAATCCTACACAATACTATAAGTCCTTCCCTCGTCTACACAACCCTGCAAGTCCTTCCCTCACTCCTACACATCATCACATAACCGTTCCTCACTCCTCCACATCACTGCATGTCCTTCCCTCACTCCTACATAATATTGCATGTTCTTTCCTCACTCCTACAGTGCTACAGTATCTCTACAGTAGTCAGTAGATAAGATTTCAACACACTGTTATAATGTGTTTTAGTATTTATGTGGACTTATTTAACCAACACTTACATATATACAATACAACTTCCTGTCATGTTTGGTAGACTGAGTTATTTAGAGAAGGTTCATCCTTTACTGTACTCTTTATCGTTTCTCTTGTTCATCTTGATGTTGCCTCGTCATCTGTTCACCAAGTTATGGTCCTCATCTTCCTTGGAGTAGTATTTTCTGTTAATACCTGTGAAATTAAAATTTTATTTACTAAAAATAGTTTTTTTTGGGTATATATTGCAGGGCGACAAGAATTAAAATCACTCTTTCTTCATACTGTTATGCCAGCACTCCTCTTTATGAAGAATTTACCACTAGTCAATCACAAGTCACACGAGTGGTCACAACAACAAGCAGGGTAAACACTATAATGACTCTTATATTATCTCCACCAGGTTCTCAATAATAACCCTCAGATTAAATCAAAATATAGGTATCATGTAGAAGATAAATCATGAAATACATAACTTAGCATTATAAAGTTCAAAGACCACAAACAAAGGTCAAGTAAAGGATCAATTTAAGTACAGTACAAATGACCACAGCCTATATTAACCCAAACCCTGACCTCAGCCTCACCATACACTAGAAAAGTACAAACGTATACACCACTTATCTCCATATAAATATATCTTGAGTCCAGACGAATTGTACCACATTTGCACCACACACTATCACCAGCAGGCTCGTCTACCTCCCTGCACTTGCCGTGACCCACACAATGTGGATACCATGCCGCCAATTACCATACTATTTTACCTAACAAACGCACAACGTTAAGCTGATATACTTATTACATACTTATTATAAATAATATATATATATAACATACTAGACAATGTTTACATACAGGAACATATATAAAATATAGTCCAACCTACTGAAGAAGCAGTGTAATTACCTCTCAATCAAATATATTCAGTGCCTTATAAAACTGCCTCACCAAAGATAAAACACTTGTGTTTTATTTGCAGTCTGGTGAATGAGATAGAGCATATGCTACGAAATTCTCTCACTCCTACAAACCATACCAAGTCCATCCCTGACTCCTACACAATACTACAAGTCCATCCCTCACTCCTACAAAACATACCAAGTCCATCCCTCACTCCTACAAAACATACCAAGTCCATCCCTCACTCCTACAAAACATACCAAGTCCATCCCTCACTCCTACAAAACATACCA
>NW_024743309.1:0-23005 GCF_018991925.1 Homarus americanus | reverse complement strand
AGGGAACTTTGTTACATTCGATGGGGGACTTTGTTATACTCGACCAGGGCCTTTGTTATACTCGATTAGGGGACTTTGTTGTACTCGATAAGGGGACTTTGTTACTCGATAAGGTGAATTTGTTATACTCGATAAGGGGACTTTGTTAGACTCAAACAGGGGACTTCGTTACACTCGATGAGGGACTTTGTTATACTCGACCAGGGCCTTTGTTATACTCGATTAGGGGACTTTGTTGTACTCGATAAGGGGACTTTGTTACACCTGATCAGGGGCCTTTGTTATACTAGATCAGGAATTTGTTATACCTGACAGCCAGCCTTTTGACCGATCATGGACTTTTGTTATACTCTGGAGTGAGGGGGGTATTGTTATATCTCAATCAGGGATTCTTGTTATACTCGATCAGGAGGCTTTGTTATACTCGATCAGGGGACTTTGCTAAACTCGACCAGGGGACTTTGTTATACTCGAGCAGGGGGCTTTGTTATACTCGATTAGGGGACTTTGTTATACTCGATGAGGAGGCTTTGTTATACTCGTTCAGGGGACTTTGCTATGCTCGATCATGGGAACTTTTTTATACTTGACCAATGGACTTTGTTATACTCGATGAGGGGACTTTGTTATATTCGACTAGGGGACTTTGTTATACTCGATCAGGGGACTTTTTTTGTGCTCGACCAGAGGACTTTGTTATACTCTATCAGGGGACTTTGTTATACTCGATAAGGGGACTTTGTTATACTAGATTAGGGGCCTTTGTTATACTCGATGAGGGGGCTTTGTTATACTCGACCCGGGGACTTTGCTATAATCGACCAGGGGACTTTGTTATACTCGTTTAGGGGACTTTGTTATACTAGACCAGGGGACTTTTATATACTTGATCAGGGGACTTTCTCATAATAGACCAGAGGCCATTGTTATACTCGATCGGGGGACTTTGTTATACTCGATGAGTGGACTTTCCTATATTTGACCAATGGACTTTGCTATACTCGATGAGGGGCTTTTGTTATACTCGACCAGAGGACTTTGTTATACTCAATCAGCGGATATGTTATACTCGATCAGGGGACTTTGAGCGCACTGATGAGGCCCTTATTATACTCGACCAGGGGACTTTTTTATAAACCAGGCCAGGAGACGCAGTATACTCGATCAGGGATAGTTATACTCGATTAGGGACTTTGTTATACTGGACCAGGGGAATTTGTTATACGCGATCAGGAGACTTTGTTATACTCGATTAGGGGCCTTTGTTATACTCGATGAGGGTGCTTTATTATGCTCGACCAGGGGACTTTGTTATATTCGATTAGGGGACTTTGTTATATTCGACCAGAGGCCTTTGTTATACTCGATCGGGGAACTTTGTTATACTCGATGAGTGGACTTTACTATATTTGACCAATGGGCTTTGCTATACTCGATGAGGGGCCTTTGTTACACTTGATCAGGGGACATTGTTATACTCGACCAGGTGACATTGTTATACTCGATCAGGGGCCTTTGTTATACTCGACCAGAGGACTTTATTATACTCGATCAGGTGATATGTTATACTCGATCAGGGGTCTTTGTTATACTCGATCAGAGGACTTTGTTATACTCGACGAGGAGCTTTTTTATACTCGATTAGAAAACTTTGTTATACTCGACCAGGAGACTTTGTGATACTCGATCAGGGGACTTTGTTATACTCCACCAGGGACTTTGTTATATTCGATCAGGGATATGTAATACTCGATTAGGGGACTTTGTTATACTCGATCAGGGGACTTTGTCATACTCGACCAGAGGAATTTGTTATACTCGATCAGGGGATATGTTATACTCGATCAGGGGTCTTTGTTATACTTGATCAGGGGACTTTGTTATACTTGATTAGGGGACTTTGTTATACTAGACCAGGGGACTTTGTTATACTTGATCAGAGGACTTTGTTATACTCGACCAAGGGCCTTTGTTATGCTCGATTAGAAAACTTTGTTATTCTCGACCAGGGAACTTTGTTATACTCCACCAGGGACTTAGTGATACTCGATCAGTGGATATGTTATACTCGATCACGGGATTTTGTTATACTCGGTTTAGGGGACTTTGTTATACTCGTTCAAGGGGCTTTTTTATACTAGGATCAGGGGACTTTGTTATACTCGATGACGGGACTTAGTCTTACTCGATCAGGGCCCTTTGTCATACTCGACCAGGGGACTTTCTTATAATCGATTAGGGGACTTTGTTATCCTCGATCTGGGGACTTTGTTAAACTAGGCCAGGAGACGTTGTTATACTCGATCACGGGATATGTTATACTCGATCAGGGGACTTTGTTATACTGGACCAGGGGACTTTGTTATACTCGATCAGGGGACTTTGTTATACTCGATCAGGGAACTGTTATACTCATCCAGGGGGCTTTGTCATACTCGACCAGGGGACTTTGTTATACTCGATCAGGGGACTTTGTTATACTCGATTAGGGAACTTTGTTATACTCATCCAGGGGGCGTTGTCATACTCGATCAGGTGACTTTCTTATACTCGATCAGGGGATTTTGTCTTACACGATCAGGGCCCTTTGCTATACTCGACCGGGGGATTTTGTTATAATCGATCAGGGGACTTTGGTATGCTCGATCTAGGGACTTTGTTATACCCGGCCAGCGGACTTTTTTATACTCGATGAGGGGACTTTGTTTCACTGGACCAGGGGACATTTTTATACACGATTAGGGGACTTTGTTATACTCGATCAGGGGACTTTGTCTTACTCGATCAGGGCCCTTTGCTATAATCGACCGGGGGACTTTGTTATAATCGATTAGGGGGCTTTGGTATGCTCGACCTAGGGACTTTGTTATACTCGATCAGGGACTTTGTTATACTCGACCAGGGGCCTTTGTTATACTCGATTAGGGGACTTTGTTATACTCGATAACGGGACTTTGTTATACTCGATAAGGGGAATTTGTTATACTCGAAACGGGGACTTTGTTATACTCGATCAGGGGACTTTCTTATACTCGATTAGAGGCCTTTTTTGGACTCGATCAGGGGACTTTGTTATATTCGAGCAGAGGGCTTTGTTATACTCGATCAGGGGACTTTGTTATACTCGATCAGGAGGCTTTCTTATACTCGATCAGGGACTTTGCTATACTCGACCAGGGGACTTTGTTATACTCAATCAGGGGATATGTTATACTCGATCAGGGGACTTTGTTATACTCATCCAGGGGACTTTGTTATACTCGATCAATGGACTTTGTTATACGGGATCAGGAGACTTTGTTATACTCGATCAGGGGCCTTTGTTATACTCGATCACGGGCCTTTGTTATACTCCATGAGGGGACTTTGTTATACTCGACCAGGGTTCTTTGTTATACTCGATCAGGGGATATTGTTATACTCGACCAGGGGAGTTTGATATACTCGACCAGGGGACTTTGTTATACTCGATGAGGGGCATTTGTTAAACTCGATGAGGGGCCTTTGTTATACTCGACCAGGGGACTTTGTTATACTCGATTAGGGGCCTTTGTTAAACTCGATCAGGGGCCATTGTTATACTCGATCAGGGGACTTTGTTATACTCTATAGGGGACTTTGTTATACTCGATCAGGGGGCTTTGTTATACTCGATCAGGGAACTTTGTTATACTCGATCAGGGGACTTTATTATAATCGACCAGGGGAGTTTGTTATACTCGACCAGGGGTCTTTGCTATACTCGATCAGGGGCCTTTGTTAAACTTGATGAGGGGCCTTTGTTATACTCGATCAGGGGACTTTGTTATACTCGATAGAGGGGACTTTGTTATACTCGATCAGCGGACTTTGTTATACTCGATCAGGAGACTTTGTTATACTCGATGACGGGCCTTTGTTAAACTCTATGAGGGACCTTTGTTATACTTGATCAGGGGCCTTTGTTAAACTTGATCAGGGGCCTTTGTTATACTCGATCAGGGGACTTTGTTATACTCGATCAGGGGACTTTGTTATACACGATCAGCGGACTTTGTTATACTCGATCAGGAGACTTTGTTATACTCGATGAGGGGCCTTTGTTATACTCGATCAGGGGCCTTTGTTATACTCGATCACGGGACTTTGTTATATTCAACCAGGGTTCTTTGTTATACTTGACCAGGGGAGTTTGTTATACTCGACCAGGGGACTTTGTTATACTCGATGAGGGGCCTTTGTTAAACTCGATGAGGGACCTTTGTTATACTCGACCAGGGGACTTTGTTACACTCGATCAGGGGCCTTTGTTAAACTCGATCAGGGGCCAGAGTTATACTCGATTAGGGGACTTTGTTATACTCGATCAGCGGATTTTGTTATACTCGATCAGGAGACTTTGTTTTACTCGATGAGGGGCCTTTGTTATACTCGATTAGGGGCCTTTGTTATACTCGATCAGGGGACTTTGTTATACTCAACCAGGGTTCTTTGTTATACTTGACCAGGGGAGTTTGTTATACTCGACCAGGTGACTTTGTTATACTCGATGAGGGGCTTTTGTTAAACTCGATGAGGGACCTTTGTTATACTCGACCAGGGGACTTTCTGACATTCGATCAGGGGCCTTTGTTAAACTCGATCAGGGGCCATAGTTATACTCGATCAGGGGACTTTGTTATACTCGATCAGCGGATTTTGTTATACTCGATCAGGAGACTTTGTTATACTCGATGAGGGGCCTTTGTTATACTCGATGAGGGGCCTTTGTTATACTCGATCAGGGGACTTTGTTATACTCAACCAGGGTTCTTTGTTATACTTGACCAGGGGAGTTTGTTATACTCGACCAGGTGACTTTGTTATACTCGATGAGGGGCCTTTGTTAAACTCGATGAGGGACCTTTGTTATACTCGACCAGGGGACTTTCTTACACTAGATCAGAGGCCTTTGTTAAACTCGATCAGGGGCCATAGTTATACTCGATCAGGGGACTTTGTTATACTCGATCAGGGGACTTTGGTATACTCGACCAGGTGAGTTTGTTCTACTCGACCAGGGGACTTTGTTATACTCAATGAGGGGCCTTTGTTAAACTTGATGAGGGGCCTTTGTTATACTCGACCAGGGGACTCTGTTATACTCGATCAGGGGCCTTTGTTAAACTCGAGCAGGGGCTTTTGTTATACTCGATCAGGTGACTTTGTTATACTTGATCAGGGGACTTTGTTATACTCGATCAGCGGACTTTGTTATACTCGATCAGGGGACGTTGTTATACTCGATCAGGAGCCTTTGTTATACTCGATCACGGGCCTTTGTTATACTCCATGAGGGGACTTTGTTATACTCGACCAGGGTTCTTTGTTATACTCGATCAGGGGACTTTGTTATACTCGATCAGCGGAATTTGTTATACTCGATCAGGGGACTTTGTTATACTCGATCAGGGGATATTGTTATACTCGACCAGGGGAGTTTGATATACTCGACCAGGGGACTTTGTTATACTCGATGAGGGGCCTTTGTTAAACTCGATGAGGGGCCTTTCTTATACTCGACCAGGGGACTTTCTTGTACTCGATTAGGGGCCTTTGTTAAACTCGATCAGGGGCCATTGTTATGCTCGATCAGGGGACTTTGTTATAGTCTATCAGGGGACTTTGTTATACTCGATCAGGGGGCTTTGTTATACTCGATCAGGGAACTTTGTTATACTCGATAAGGGGACTTTGTTATAATCGACCAGGGGAGTTTGTTATACTCGACCAGGGGACTTTGCTATACTCGATCAGGGGCCTTTGTTAAACTTGATGAGGGACCTTAGTTATACTCGATCAGGGGACTTTGTTATACTCGATAGAGGGGACTTTGTTATACTCGATCAGCGGACTTTGTTATACTCGATCAGGAGACTTTGTTATACTCGATGGCGGGCCTTTGTTAAACTCTATGAGGGACCTTTGTTATACTTGATCAGGGGCCTTTGTTAAACTTGATCAGGGGCCTTTGTTATACTCGATCAGGAGACTTTGTTATACTCGATGAGGGGCCTTTGTTATACTCGATCACGGGACTTTGTTATACTCAACCAGGGTTCTTTGTTATACTTGAACAGGGGAGTTTGTTATACTCGACCAGGGGACTTTGTTATACTCGATGAGGGGCCTTTGTTAAACTCGATGAGGGACCTTTGTTATACTCGACCAGTGGACTTTGTTACACTCGATCAGGGGCCTTTGTTAAACTCGATCAGGGGCCATAGTTATACTCGATCAGGGGACTTTGTTATACTCGATCAGGGGACTTTGTTATAATCGACCAGGGGAGTTTGTTATACTCGACCAGGGGACTTTGCTATACTCGATCAGGGACCTTTGTTAAACTTGATAAGGGGCCTTTGTTATACTCGATCAGGGGACTTTGTTATACTCGATCAGGGGAATTGTTATACTCGATCAGCGGATTTTGTTATACTCCATCAGGAGACTTTGTTATACTCGATGAGGGGCCTTTGTTATACTCGATGAGGGGCCTTTGTTATACTCGATCAGGGGACTTTGTTATACTCAACCAGGGTTCTTTGTTATACTTGACCAGGGGAGTTTGTTATACTCGACCAGGTGACTTTGTTATACTCGATGAGGGGCCTTTGTTAAACTCGATGAGGGACCTTTGTTATACTCGACCAGGGGACTTTCTTACACTAGATCAGGGGCCTTTGTTAAACTCGATCAGGGGCCATAGTTATACTCGATCAGGGGACTTTGTTATACTCGATCAGGGGACTTTGGTATACTCGACCAGGTGAGTTTGTTATACTCGACCAGGGGACTTTGTTATACTCAATGAGGGGCCTTTGTTAAACTCGATGAGGGGCCTTTGTTATACTCGACCTTTGTTATACTCGATCAGGGGACTTTGTTATACTCGATCAGGGGCCTTTGTTATACTCGATCACGGACCTTTGTTATACTCCATGAGGGGACTTTGTTATACTCGACCAGGGTTCTTTGTTATACTCGATCAGGGGCCTTTGTTATACTCGATCAGGGGACTTTGTTATACTCGATAAGGGGACTATGATATACACGATCAGCGGACTTTGTTATACTCGATCAGGAGACTTTGTTATACTCGATGAGGGGCCTTTGTTATACTCGATCAGGGGCCTTTGTTATACTCGATCAGGGGACTTTGTTATACTCAACCAGGGTTCTTTGTTGTACTTGACCAGGGGAGTTTGTTATACTCGACCAGGGGACTTTGTTATACTCGATGACGGGCCTTTGTTAAACTCTATGAGGGACCTTTGTTATACTCGACCAGGGGACTTTGTTTCACTTGATCAGGGGCCTTTGTTTAACTCGATCAGGGGCCATAGTTATACTCGATCAGGGGACTTTGTTATACTCTATCAGGGGACTTTGTTATACTCGATCAGGGGAGTTTGTCATACTCGACCAGGGGACTTTGTTATACTCGATCAGGGGCCTTTGTTAAACTCAATCAGGAGCCTTTGTTATACTCGATCAGGGGACTCTGTTATACTCGATCAGGGGACTTTGTTATACTCGACCAGGTGAGTTTGTTATACTCGACCAGGGGACTTTGTTATACTCGATCAGGGCCCTTTGTTAAACTCGATGAGGGGCCTTTGTTAAACTCGATGAGGGACCTTTGTTATACTCGACCAGGGGACTTTCTTACACTAGATCAGGGGCCTTTGTTAAACTCGATCAGGGGCCATAGTTATACTCGATCAGGGGACTTTGTTATACTCGATCAGGGGACTTTGGTATACTCGACCAGGTGAGTTTGTTATACTCGACCAGGGGAGTTTGATATACTCGACCAGGGGACTTTGTTATATTCGATGAGGGGCCTTTGTTAAACTCGATGAGGGGCCTTTGTTAAACTCGATGAGGGACCTTTGTTATGCTCGACCAGGGGACTTTGTTACACTCGATCAGGGGCCTTTGTTAAACTCGATCAGGGGCCATAGTTATACTCGATCAGGGGACTTTGTTATACTCGATCAGCGGATTTTGTTATACTCGATCAGGAGACTTTGTTATACTTGATGAGGGGCCTTTGTTATACTCGATCAGGGGCCTTTGTTATACTCGATCAGGGGACTTTGTTATACTCAACCAGGGTTCTTTGTTATACTTGACCAGGGGAGTTTGTTATACTCGACCAGGTGACTTTGTTATACTCGATGAGGAGCCTTTGTTAAACTCGATGAGGGACCTTTGTTATACTCGACCAGGGGACTTTCTTACACTCGATCAGGGGCCTTTGTTAAACTCGATCAGGGGCCATAGTTATACTCGATCAGGGGACTTTGTTATACTCGATCAGCGGATTTTGTTATACTCGATCAGGGGACTTTGTTATACTCGATCAGGGGACTTTGGTATACTCGACCAGGTGAGTTTGTTATACTCGACCAGGGGAGTTTGATATACTCGACCAGGGGACTTTGTTATATTCGATGAGGGGCCTTTGTTACACTCGATGAGGGGCCTTTGTTAAACTCGATGAGGGACCTTTGTTATACTGGACCAGGGGACTTTGTTACACTCGATCAGGGGCCTTTGTTAAACTCGATCAGGGGCCATAGTTATACTCGATCAGGGGACTTTGTTATACTCGATCAGCGGATTTTGTTATACTCGATCAGGAGACTTTGTTATACTTGATGAGGGGCTTTTGTTATACTCTATCAGGGGCCTTTGTTATACTCGATCAGGGGACTTTGTTATACTCAATCAGGGTTCTTTGTTATACTTGACCAGGGGAGTTTGTTATACTCGACCAGGTGACTTTGTTATACTCGATGAGGGGCCTTTGTTAAACTCGATGAGGGACCTTTGTTATCCTCGACCAGGGGACTTTCTTACACTAGATCAGGGGCCTTTGTTAAACTCGATCAGGGGCCATAGTTATACTCGATCAGGGGACTTTGTTATACTCGATCAGGGGACTTTGGTATACTCGACCAGGTGAGTTTGTTATACTCGACCAGGGGAGTTTGATATACTCGACCAGGGGACTTTGTTATATTCGATGAGGGGCCTTTGTTAAACTCGATGAGGGGCCTTTGTTAAACTCGATGAGGGACCTTTGTTATGCTCGACCAGGGGACTTTGTTACACTCGATCAGGGGCCTTTGTTAAACTCGATCAGGGGCCATAGTTATACTTGATCAGGGGACTTTGTTATACTCGATCAGCGGATTTTGTTATACTCGATCAGGAGACTTTGTTATACTTGATGAGGGGCCTTTGTTATACTCGATCAGGGGCCTTTGTTATACTCGTTCAGGGGACTTTGTTATACTCAACCAGGGTTCTTTGTTATACTCGATGAGGGGCCTTTGTTATACTCGATCAGGGGACTTTGTTATACTCGTTCAGGGGACTTTGTTGTACTCGATCAGCGGACTTTGTTATGCTCGATCAGGGGACGTTGTTATACTCGATCAGGGGCCTTTGTTATACTCGATCACGGACCTTTGTTATACTCCATGAGGGGACTTTGCTATACTCGACTAGGGTTCTTTGTTATACTCGATCTGGGGACTTTGTTATACTCAATCAGCGGACTTTGTTATACTCGATCAGGGGCCTTTGTTATACCCGATCAGGGGACTTTCTATACTCGATCAGGGGACATTGTTATACTCTATGAGGGGGGCTTTGTTATACTCGTTCAGGGGACTTTGTTTTACTTGATTAGGGGACTTTGTTATACTCGATGAGGGGGCTTTGTTATAAACGATCAGGGGGCTTTGTTATACTTGATCAGGGGCCTTTGTTATAATCGTTCAAGGGACTTTGTTATACTCGATCAGGGGACATTGTTATACTCGATCAGAGGATATTGTTATACTCGACCAGGGGAGTTTGATATACTCGACCAGGGTCTTTGTTATACTCGATGAGGGGCCTTTGTTAAACTCGATGAGGGGCCTTTGTTATACTCGACCAGGGGACTTTGTTATACTCGATTAGGGGCCTTTGTTAAACTCGATCAGGGGCCATTGTTATTCTCGATCAGAGGACTTTGTTCTACTCTATCAGGGGACTTTGTTATACTCGATCAGGGGGCTTTGTTATACTCGATTAGGGAACTTTGTTATACTCGATCAGGGGACTTTGTTATAATCGACCAGGGGAGTTTGTTATACTCGACCAGGGGACTTTGCTATACTCGATCAGGAGACTTTGTTATACTCGATGACGGGCCTTGGTTAAACTCTATGAGGGACCTTTTTTATACTCGACCAGGGGACTTTGTTATAATCGTTCAGGGGACTTTGTTATACTCGATCAGGGGACTTTGTCATACTCGATCAGGGGACTTTGTTATACTCGATCAGGGGACTTTGTTATACTCGATCACCGGATTTTGTTATACTCCATCAGGAGACTTTGTTATACTCGATGAGGGGCCTTTGTTAAACTTGATCAGGGGCCTTTGTTATACACGATCAGGGACTTTGTTATACTCGATCAGGGGACTTTGTTATACTCGATCAGCGGACTTTGTTATACTCGATCAGGAGACTTTGTTATACTCGATGACGGGCCATTGTTAAACTCTATGAGGGACCTTTGTTATACTCGACCAGGGGACTTTGTTATAATCGTTCAGGGGACTTTGTTATACTCGATCAGGGGACTTTGTTATACCCGATCAGGGGACTTTGTTATAATCGACCAGGGGAGTTTGTTATACTCGATCAGGGGACTTTGTTATACTCGATCAGCGGACTTTGTTATACTCGATCAGGAGACTTTGTTATACTCGATGAGGGGCCTTTGTTATACTCGATCAGGGGCCTTTGTTATACTCGATGAGGGGACTTTTTTATACTCAACCAGGGTTCTTTGTTATACTTGATCAGCGGACTTTGTTATACTCGATTAGGAGACTTTGTTATACTCGATCAGGGGCCTTTGTTATACTCGATCAGGGGCCTTTGTTATACTCGATCAGGGGACTTTGTTATACTCAACCAGGGTTCTTTGTTATACTTGACCAGGGGAGTTTGTTATACTCGACCAGGGGACTTTGTTATACTCGATGACAGGCCTTTGTTAAACTCTATGAGAGACCTTTGTTATACTCGACCAGGGGACTTTGTTACACTCGATCAGGGGCCTTTGTTAAACTCGATCAGGGGCCATAGTTATACTCGATCAGGGGACTTTGTTATACTCTATCATGGGACTTTGTTATACTCGATCAGGGGAGTTTGTTATACTCGACCAGGTGAGTTTGTTATACTCGACCAAAGGACTTTGTTATACTCAATGAGGGGCCTTTGTTAAACTCGATGAGGGGCCTTTGTTATACTCGACCAGGGGACTTTGTTATACTCGATCAGGGGCCTTTGTTAAACTCGATTTGGGGCCTTTGTTATACTCGATCAGGAGACTTTGTTATACTCGATCAGGGGACTTTGTTATACTCGATCAGCGGACTTTGTTATACTCGATGAGGGGCCTTTGTTATACTCGATCAGGGGCCTTTGTTATGCTCCATCAGGGGACTTTGTTATACTCGACCAGGGTTCTTTGTTATACCCGATCAGGGGAATTTGCTATACTCGATCAGGGGACATTGTTATACACTATGAGGGGGGCTTTGTTATACTCGATCAGGGAACTTTGTTATACTCGGTGAGGGGACTTTGTTACACTCGATCAGGGGACTTTGTTATACTCGTTCAGGGGACTTTGTTATACTCGTTCAGGGGACTTTGTTATACTTGATCAGGGGACTTTGTTATACTCGATGAGGGGGCTTTGTTATACACGATCAGGGGCTTTGTTATACTTGATCAGTTATAATCGTTCAAGGGACTTTGTTATACTCGATCAGGGGACTTTGTTATACTCGATCAGGGGACTTTGTTATACGCGACCAGGGGAGTTTGATATACTCGACCAGGGGACTTTGTTATACTCGATGAGGGGCGTTTGTTAAACTCGATGAGGGGCCTTTGTTATACTCGACCAGGGGACTTTGTTATACTCGATCAGGGGCCTTTGTTAAACTCGATCAGGAGCCTTTGTTATACTCGATCAGGGGACTTTGTTATACTCTATCAGGAGACTTTGTTATACTCGATCAAAGGGCTTTGTTATACTTGATCAGGGAACTTTGATATACTCGATCAGGGGCCTTTGTTATAATCGTTCAGGGGACTTTGTTATACTCGATCAGGGGACTTTGTTATACTCGATAAGGGGACTTTGTTATAATCGACCAGTGGAGTTTGTTATACTCGACCAGGGGACTTTGCTATACTCGATCAGGGGCCTATGTTAAACTTGATCAGGGGCGTTTCTTATACTCGATTAGGGGACTTTGTTATACTCGATCAGGGGACTTTGTTATACTTGATCAGCGGACTTTGTTATACTCGATCAGGAGACTTTGTTATACTCGATGAGGGGCCTTTGTTATACTCGATCAGGGGCCTTTGTTATACTCGATCAGGGGACTTTGTTATACTCAACCAGGGTTCTTTGTTATACTTGACTAGGGGACTTTGTTATACTCGACCAGGGGTCTTTGTTATACTCGATGAGGGGCCTTTGTTAAACTCGATGAGGGACCTTTGTTATACTCGACCAGAGGACTTTGTTACACTCGATCAGGGGCCTTTGTTAAACTCGATCAGGGGCCATAGTTATACTCGATCAGGGGACTTTGTTATACTCGATCAGCGGATTTTGTTATACTCGATCAGGAGACTTTGTTATACTCGATGAGGGGCCTTTGTTATACTCGATCAGGGGCCTTTGTTATACTCGATCAGGGGACTTTGTTATACTCAACCAGGGTTCTTTGTTATACTTGACCAGGGGAGTTTGTTATACTCGACCAGGTGACTTTGTTATACTCGATGAGGGGCCTTTGTTAAACTCGATGAGGGACCTTTGTTATACTCGACCAGGGGACTTTCTTACACTAGATCAGGGGCCTTTGTTAAACTCGATCAGGGGCCATAGTTATACTCGATCAGGGGACTTTGTTATACTCGATCAGGGGACTTTGGTATACTCGACCAGGTGAGTTTGTTATACTCGACCAGGGGACTTTGTTATACTCAATGAGGGGCCTTTGTTAAACTCGATGAGGGGCCTTTGTTATACTCGTCCAGGGGACTTTGTTATACTCGATCAGGGGCCTTTGTTAACTCGATAGAGGCCTTTGTTATACTCGATCAGGGGACTTTGTTATACTCAATCAGGGGACTTTGTTATACTCGTTCAGCGGACTTTGTTATACTCGATCACGGGCCTTTGTTATACTCCATGAGGGGACTTTGTTATACTCGACCAGGGTTCTTTGTTATACTCGATCAGGGGACTTTGTTATACTCGATCAGGGGCCTTTGTTATACCCGATCAGGGGACTTTCTATACTCGATCAGGGGACATTGTTATACTCTATGAGGGGGGCTTTGTTATACTCGTTCAGGGGACTTTGTTATACTTGATCAGGGGACTTTGTTATACTCGATGAGGGGGCTTTGTTATACACGATCAGGGGGCTTTGTTATACTTGATCAGGGGCCTTTGTTATAATCGTTCAAGGGACGTTGTTATACTCGATCAGGGGACTTTGTTATACTCGATCAGGGGATATTGTTATACTCGACCAGGGGAATTTGATATACTCGACCAGGGGACTTTGTTATACTCGATGAGGGGCCTTTGTTAAACTCGATCAGGGGCCATTGTTATACTCGATTAGGGGCCTTTGTTAAACTCGATCAGGGGCCATTGTTATACTCGATCAGGGGACTTTGTTATACTCTATCAGGGGACTTTGTTATACTCGATCAGGGGGCTTTGTTATACTCGATTAGGGAACTTTGTTATACTCGATCAGGGGACTTTGTTATAATCGACCAAGGGAGTTTGTTATACTCGACCAGGGGACTTTGCTATACTCGATCAGGGGCCTTTCTTAAACTTGATGAGGGGCCTTTGTTATACTCGATCAGGGGACTTTGTTATACTCGATCAGGGGACTTTGTTATACTCGATCAGCGGACTTTGTTATACTCGATCAGGAGACTTTGTTATACTCGATGACGGGCCTTTGTTAAACTCTATGAGGGACCTTTGTTATACTCGACCAGGGGACTTTGTTATAATCGTTCAGGGGACTTTGTTATACTCGATCAGGGACTTTGTTATACTCGATATATATATATATATATATATATATATATATATATATATATATATATATATATATATATATATATATATATATCTTGATAAAATCTTATCCACGTTTTCATTGTGGATTTACATGAAATATATATATATATATATATATATATATATATATATATATATATATATATATATATATATATATATATATATATATATATATATATATATATATATTCGGAAGCATATCACGCATCTTTGTCTGGAATAAATTAGAGAGAGAGAGAGAGAGAGAGAGAGAGAGAGAGAGAGAGAGAGAGAGAGAGAGAGAGAGAGAGAGAGAGAGAGAGAATATCAGTGTCATCGCTACTAAGGAGAATTACTTTACCTGTGCAAGCGCCACGTCAATGGTCCACATATTTATGATGCTGTCCAGCACTGCAGTGGTGATACGAGTGCCATTAGGGCTCACAAGATAGGGATTGGATGTGATATGATTTGTCGAGTCCATGTCGAGACGAAACTGTAGTTTGCGGCCCACTGAAGAGTCAACGTTAAAGGTGCTGTAGACAGTCAAGTTGGCGCCTTGGTACTCCATCTCATGGATCTGAACCATAATAACAACATGAGTCTTCCTCCTGCGATGAATATCACACTCACTCACTCAGGCATGTCATCTATTTATTGGTTAATAATAGTTATGTGAGTATTACAACTGTCATGTATTCAAATAGCCTCAGAATATAGCCGCTACCCCCTCCCCCCCTTTACCAGATGTTACAGTACTTGGCGTGAATTCGGGCAGCTTAAATTATAAGCGCAGCACATATGTGGATGAATTGTGCCTTTGATGATAAAAGCACGAAATTTGGCACATATTTAGGGTATGCCTAGTTAAAGAAGTTTAGCCAAAGGGCATCGTAGATTTAACCCGTGAAAGCAATGGCGCCCATAGTCTATTAGGTTAACTCCATTTGATGGCAAAAAAAAAATTCTTACTTCATTCCAGTTACTAACTCAGCCGGCACAGGATCCACCACACTGGCAAAGAGTTGTGTATGGGAGGGCTGGGTGTACCCTTCTTAGTCAGTCCGCATATATTACCTCTATAATTTGTGTGTTCGGTTAATTTGTTTTTATGCCTGTTTCCTTGGCGGTAATCAGATTTGGATCTGAAAAATTGGGCGACTGTTTAGAGATCCCTTCAGGTTCTCTCAACATGATAGCGCTGTAAGCTTAGCCTGTTTATATTGTTTGTAAATTATTTCAGCACGAGACGCTGATAAATGTGTCCGTACCTTGCCATGGATGTTTGTAAAAATATTGATTTGCTTTTTAGAGTAATCGTCCATGTTGTACATAAGTAGAGGAGTTCCTGTAAGAACATCATGGGGTAAACATTTGTCTGTGCCATAAGCAATACAGTAGGGGAATTGGCCTGTGGAACTATTGATCGACCCATTTATCGAAACTGCTACTTGAGGTAACCAGTCCTCCCATGCCATGTGCATGAGTTTCATAATATCTCAAGAATTTCAAGGATTTTATATTGGTTCTTTAAACCAGACCAGTCGCCTGTGGGTGATAAGTTGTGATGTAGCTTTGTTGGATGCTGTATTGCATGAAAATTTGTGTTAAAGTTTATTCTTAAACTCTGATACGCTGTCGGATAAAATAACCTTGGGTGTCGTGAATGGGTCATATCATATTTTCACTAGAGCGTGGGCTACTGCCTCGGCTGATTTTTCCTGCAAAAGAACTGAAATAACAGATCTGTAGAAGTACGTAAATATAACTTTGGTGTTTCTTCGAAAGTTGTAACAAGTCAATTGCTCTTGTGTAGAAATGACGTTACAGTGGAGCCCTTAGCTCAACACACGATGAACCTTTAGCAATGAGTTGTTCGATGTCTATATTCATGATATTCCAATTCTAAGGTTTTCTTATTTCCGCTAGGCATTTGTCACGTCTGGGATAGCCTGCATGAGGGACATTGTGGCACAGAGTAAGTACAGCCATTCGTAGTGTGTCAGGTACAGCAATTTGTGTGACAGTATCCTGTGCATTCGGTCTGCAGCGGTGGAGTATGTCTTGTCGTAGTTCAAACTGCCAGAACAGAAGAGGTAACTTAAGTAGATAAGCTTCCTCCCCCGACTCTAGAGCAAAAATGACTGTAGTCCACAAGGAATCAAGTCATTGTTCACCCCGTAATTGCGATAGCGTAAACAAAGATACAGACGTAACTGGTCTGGACAAAGCATCAGCGACAACGTTCGCTCGTCATAGAAAGTACTTGAACACGGGGGGCGAATTCTTGAATAGTTAAATACCAGAGTGCGAGTCTGCCTGAAAGGTTTTTCCAAAAGAACAACTCCGCCACAGCTACATGATCCGTATGGACGGTTATGGGATATTAAAAAAATAAATCCAAAGGAAACTTGCAAAAGACCCATAACTTTCGGTGGTGCTTATTGAAGTATCAGAAATACCATAGAGTAACTCAAATAGTTAGAAATGCCAATCAGCATCAGGCGACAGTAATAAAACCTGGAATGTCATAAGTTCTATTCAGAACAGGAACACTCAGCCTTCGGCCCCTCACTCAGCTTTTGTGATAAATGATTCAGTTGTAACGGAACCCTCCCCCATTGTCAACCACTTCAATTAATATTTTATTGATGTTGGCAAAAATCTTGTAGAGAGCATCCCAGATTACCAGGAGGAATTTTGAGCCTACCTCCAAAACAGACAGCAAAATGAGCTACTCTTATCTCCTGTCACAGCAGATGAATTATTTGCCATCATAAAAATGTCCAAACATGCAGCAGCAGGCGAAGACAATATACCAATGAGCACCATTAAGAAAATAGCCCATTTATTACTACCTGTCCGAATACACATTTGTAACTCCTCCTTCACTAGTGGTGTCTTTCCGGATAAACTGAAAACTGCTAAAGTTCACCCAGCAAAAAAAAAAAATCTGGGGACAAAGGTCTCTTCAAGAATTACCGCCTCTTATCAGTCCTCCCAGCCTTGAGTAGGATACTGGAAAAGCTAGCATGTAATACAGTAGACTAAATTCCTTCTGCAATGCCAATAACATCTTCACAGACTTCCAGTTTGGATTTAGAGCTAGAAGGACGGCTGAGAGTGCTCTGCTATCCTTTACTCATGACATTTTAAATTCTTTGATGACAGTCAGTTCACAGTCGGTGTATTCTTGGACCTCACTAAAGCCTTAGATACTGTCGACCATACCATCCTCCTTTCAAAGCTTGAACATTACGGCGTTAGGAACCTGCCCCACAATTGGTTTACCCCATATCTGTTCAACAGGATGCAGTATGTCTGCTATAATAATTACCAAGCAGACTCTTCACCAATCTTGTATGGCGTCCCCCAAGGTTCCATTCTCGGCCCGGTACTGTTCTTGTTGTACATAAACGACATATTCCACGCCAGCACACTCATAAAATGCAACTTATTTGCAGTCGATAGCAATCTTTATGCCAGCAACTCAGACCTCCATTCCTTGATGAGAACTATGAACACTGAATTAACTAAAGTCAGGACTTGGGTAATAGGTAATAAACTGACCTTAAACCCTGAGAAAACCCACTACACGATCTTTCACAGAAGGAAAAACTTACCCCCAGACCAGGACCCTCTGTACCTTGGTAATACAGTCCTCAAACGCGAACAAAATACTAAATTCCTCGGAGTTATTGTTGATGAGAAACTTAACTGGAGAAACCACATACAAGCCATTCACAGTAAAGTCAATAAACAGTGTGGTATCATATATCACACTCGACAGTCACTCACTCTCACAGCAATGAAAGAAATCTATCATGATCTTGTTTACCAACACCTGATACACTGTCACACACTATGGGGGAGCCTCCAGCTCTTCAAAAACATAATCTCTGGTTACTGCACAAAGGAGAGTTGTACGGACAATGACATACTTGAAAAAAAAAAGCAGATCACACAAACGAAAAATTTGCTATAGTGAAAAATTTCAAATCCGAAGATAGTAACACCTACTGCTGTGCCTTCTTTGTCTACAAATCTATCAATTACTTGCTTGACAATAATTATTTCCAGTTCCGGAATAATCAGAGATACAGCTTAAGGCACCCAGAGCTACAAAGACCACCCCCCATGCCCTCCTCTCAGTCCCAGACCTCCATAAAATATCACCGTGTGAAGGTGTGGAACAACTTACCCCCACCCATCCGAGCAAAGACTACGCTCCTTTCCTTTAAATCATCTCTTAAAAAATATCTTTTGTCTAAGTATTAATGTTTCTTGTAACACCTACTATATTTACAGTACCTGCTTTTATTGTACCATCAAAACTGCTTTATCGGAAATTATCATGTAAATAGATAAGTAATTATCATTGCAATAAACATATTTGCCAACTAGACATAATCCTGACAGCTCTGTCCTCTTGTTCAACCATAATACTGTACAACCCATGTTGTACTGCTCCCCCATTATACTTATGTTTTCAATTCCACTGTATATATATATATATATATATATATATATATATATATATATATATATATATATATATATATATATATATATATATATATATAATTAAGCTAACAAAATAAATAAAATTTAAAAACATTGAAGTGATAACCGAGGTAACATTATGAGATGTTCTTATTACCACCATGCAATTGTATTATTCCAGATGATACTAAATGTTACATAATACTTGCTTGAGATCAAAATATAGTATATATGAGGTGCCTAAAAGAGAGTTCAGGTTCTCAACTGGCTCAGCCATGTTCATATTGTTATTATTATCCACTCTGTATCTGTGTTTTTCTGGCTAAATAAACTGTTTCAGTTCAATTCAATTCAATTCAATTCAAACTTCTTGATTGACCAGACAACAGCTAATACTTCCAGGTGCATAACTGAATAGCTTGTTTCTGCGTCATTAAGTTTACGACTGGCGTGAGCAATCACTTTATGTTTCCCTTGTGTGTTCAGCTGCACGAGAACAGCCCCGAACCCTTGTCCTGAGGCGTCGGGACGGAGAGTAAATTTGTTGAGTGCAGTCAGGAAATGCCAAAATAGGTGTTGTCTTCAATCCAGTAAAACTATTCTCCTGTATATCATTCCAGACAATATTCGTGTCTTTCTTGAGGAACATAGTCAGCAGCAAAGCGAACGTAAAATACATTTTATAGCATAAATAAATGGCAATAACCTGATAAACCAAGAAAACTACGCACCTAATCAACGTTTGTAGGACGTGAAAATTGTGTAAGGCTTTGAATTTACCGTCAGCTGCATGAATTCCGTCTCCATCGACTACTTGACCAAGGAGTTAAGTTATAGATTTTAAAAATTCACATTTGGAAAGTGTGACTTTAAGTCCCGCTGTATAAAGCTTGTTGAAAACTTCCGCTTGTGTGTCGGGATGACTCTCTACGGTTTTGCTAACAATGATAAAATGATCAAGGTAGGCATAAACTGTGCTGCCTCAGGTTAAGGTAACTAAATCCTAATATACCACTGGTTAAGTTAACTAGCCCCTATTTTTACCTCTGGTTAAGATAACTAGTACCTAACTTTACCCTCTTGTTAAGGTAACTAGGACCTCGTTTTAGCCCTGGTTAACGTAACTGGGTTCTAATCTACCCCTGGTTAAGGTAACTAGACCCTACTTCTGCCCTTGTTAAGGTAAACTAGGACCTAGTTATAAGTCTGGTTAAGGAGTTTATTTTACCCCTGGTTAAAGTTACTAAACCCTACTTTTAGTCCTGGTTAAGGTAACTAGGACCTAGTTTTCTCCCTGGTTATAGTAACTAGACCTTACTTCTTCCCCTGGTTATGGTAACCAGCACCTCGTCTCTTCCCTGGATGAGGTGAATAGAACCTATGTTTACCCCTGGTTTATCCAGGCAACTACATGTTACTGTGGCCCAAACTGCGGTATCTATGCCGCACTTTACCTTGACACTGATGTTTGAGAGTGATTGTCCAGGCTGGTAGGTGAGGGCACCCAGAAACGCCTCATCCAACATGCCACCATCATCTTCGTCCAACACAGAGTAGGTCTTTCCTCCTGTATTCATTGCCAGACTTTCCAGGGCCATGTCTGCGTCTTTCCTTTAATAGAATTGAAATAGTTTATTATGCCAGAAAGTTAAATAAAAAAATTATTATTATTTATTCTTTAATAAACTTGGATGAGCCTTTTGAGAGTTGTTGCTATCTTTAGAAGGGTTTCTGATAAATTACATTTAAATTAAGATATCTAAATAGAATGGAGTAGAAATCTGAGTCATATCGAGTGCATAATTTACAGTCAATAATTTATAACACTACTACACATCCATATACATGTATAATAATATAATTTAGATGTACACAATTGTCTTACCTGTAGGAGAGATGCAAAAAGAAAACTATATTTTCAAATGAGTTGAAGAAAACTAATAATTGTGTCAATGGCTGTCTTAATAAAGAACTGAGCGAATGACTGTCTTTTTAATTAAATAAGTGACTGACTGTCTTATTAAGTAACTGGGTGAGTGAATGAGAAACTGACTAAAATAACTCCCTGATCCTTAAATTCATACTGTAGTACCCGAAACTATGTCAAGCGTTCGACTCCTGAGGCCTATGAAACACTTGGTACTACTCTCGCGCCTCCACCATCTGATGCTGCTGAATGTTGCCACATCTTAGTTAAACAATTCCCTGTGTTTGCTTTTATCTAAGATGTTCGTAAATATAATCTGCGTATACTCAATATACGTTGACTCTACCGGGGAAGTTCCCCACAAGCCGCTGTCGTTGTTAAATGAAAGGGCGGGGAGCCTAATCACTATTGAGGCCCACTCCTCGCCACATTTTATGCAGAGCCCTATTATCCCGGGCTTGTTTTTTGTGTTGTCAGTTGCCATTGGGGATATACCATCGCCGACTGCTGCAGATGTGATCGTCCTAGATTTTTGTGTGTGTTTTTACGGGGCCTTGGGGGCGGAAAAATATGAGTAAAAAGAAATTAAGCTAGAAAAAAAAGGTTGTATTAATCTACACCACAAAGATGACGGAAAACCAGCTTTTTAAAGTGAGACAGATTGTATAAGTAATGTATGGAAACACAGAAGAAGGCAGAGCATTCCACAGCTTGTCTGTGCGAGGAAAGAAGGATGTAATATAACGGGTTATTCTAGTGTCACCGACATCCACAGAGAAACGGTGGGCACCGCGGGCAAGCCGTGTGTTACGATCCCACGGCCTTGCCGGCGGTACACAGGATGCCAAATCCACCGAACACTGCCAGTGAAAGTACTGTAAGAGAGAGTGAAGCAAAATTGCGACGAAAAGAAAGGGAAGAGAGATTATCAATTAAAAGAGGAGAGTCAATAAGACGAAATGCCTCTCATTCCACCCTATCTAACAGTTGGACAGAAGAAGAGCCACCCCAGATATGAGAACAGTACTCCAAGTTAGGACGAATGAGTCCCTTATAAACTTGATGCAACTGCTCAGGAGTGAAATAGCTACGGCATCTGTACAGCATTCCCAGATTTTGGGAGGCAGCTTTAGCAATGCTGAGGATGTGTGGCTTCCATGACATATTCGAAGAAATGGTTAGGTCTAGCATATCCATTTTGAATTTGGCAGAATGATTGCGTCCTGAAATGTGATTGGTGGGAGATCACCTAATTTGAAAAGTGTAATTGGCAAATACTGAGTTTTATTACGATTGAATTTAATCAAGTTTCTACCTCACCATTCGGAGATGCTGAACAGATCCACATTGATAAATTAAATGATATCAGCTCTAGAAATATATCTAGTTTGTGAATTAGGAGGTAGGGAAAAATGTGAAGAAGAGGGAAGAGTAGAATCATGAGTGTACGAATGGATAGAATTAGTCGTACTGTGAAGTTGTTTCTATACACTTAAAGAACAATTGCTCTATCTCTTAGACCAGAAACTGCTGTACATAAAAAAAGCTGCTGCATTTAAGGAAGACAGTGTATTTGAGGAAGAGAGTGTATTTGAGGAAGACAGTGTATTTGAGGAAGACAGTGTATTTGAGGAAGAAAGTGTATTTGAGGAAGACAGTGTATTTGAGGAAGACAGTGTATTTGAGGAAGACAGTGTATTTGAGGAAGACAGTGTATTTGAGGAAGACAGTGTATTTGAGGAAGACAGTGTATTTGAGGAAGAGAGTGTATTTGAGGAAGACAGTGTATTTGAGGAAGACAGTGTATTTGAGGAAGACAGTGTATTTGAGGAAGACAGTGTATTTGAGGAAGACAGTGTATTTGAGGAAGACAGTGTATTTGAGGAAGATAGTGTATTTGAGGAAGAAAGTGTATTTGAGGAAGAAAGTGTATTTGAGGAAGACAGTGTATTTGAGGAAGACAGTGTATTTGAGGAAGATAGTGTATTTGAGGAAGACAGTGTATTTGAGGAAGACAGTGTATTTGAGGAAGACAGTGTATTTGAGGAAGAAAGTGTATTTGAGGAAGACAGTGTATTTGAGGAAGACAGTGTATTTGAGGAAGACAGTGTATTTGAGGACGAAAGTGTGTTTGAGGAAGACAGTGTATTTGAGGAAGACAGTGTATTTGTGGAAGAAGGTGTATTTGAGGAAGAAAGTGTATTTGAGGAAGACAGTGTATTTGAGGAAGATAGTGTATTTGAGGAAGACAGTGTATTTGAGGAAGACAGTGTATTTGAGGAAGATAGTGTATTTGAGGAAGACAGTGTATTTGTGAAGACAGTGTATTTGAGGAAGACAGTGTATTTGAGGAAGACA
>NW_024743308.1:0-15184 GCF_018991925.1 Homarus americanus | reverse complement strand
GAAAGTCCACTCATCGAGTATAACAAAGTCCCCCGATCGAGTATAACAATGGCCTCTGGTCTAGTATGAGAAAGTCCCCTGATCAAGTATAAAAAAGTCCCCTGGTCTTGTATAACAAAGTCCCCTAAACGAGTATAACAAAGTCCCCTGGTCGATTATAGCAAAGTCCCCGGGTCGAGTATAACAAAGCCCCCTCATCGAGTATAACAAAGGCCCCTAATCTAGTATAACAAAGTCCCCTTATCGAGTATAACAAAGTCCCCTGATAGAGTATAACAAAGTCCTCTGGTCGAGTATAAAAAAGTCCCCTGATCGAGTATAACAAAGTCCCCTAGTCGAGCGATAATAAAGAATTTCATCGAAAGTATACCAAAGGCCCTTAATCGAGTATAACAAAGTCTCCTGATCGCGTATAACAAAGTCCCCTGGTCCAGTATAACAAAGTCCCCTGATCGAGTATAACATATCCCCTGATCGAGTATAACAACGTCTCCTGGCCTAGTTTAACAAAGTCCCCTGGTCGAGTAAAACAAAGGGCCCTCATCGAGTATAACAAAGTCCCCTGATCGAGTATAACAAAGTCCCATGGATGAGTATAACAAAGTTCCCTGATCGAGTATAACATATCCGCTGATTGAGTATAACAAAGTCCTCTGGTCGAGTATAACAAAAGCCCCTCATCGAGTATAGCAAAGTCCATTGGTCAAATATAGGAAAGTCCACTCATCGAGTATAACAAAGTCCCCCGATCGAGTATAACAATGGCCTCTGGTCTAGTATGAGAAAGTCCCCTGATCAGGTATAAAAAAGTCCCCTGGTCTAGTATAACAAAGTCCCCTAAACGAGTATAACAAAGTCCCCTGGTCGATTATAGCAAAGTCCCCGGGTCGAGTATAACAAAGCCCCCTCATCGAGTATAACAAAGGCCCCTGATCGAGTATAACAAAGTCCCCTGATAGAGTATAACAAAGTCTTCTGGTCGAGTATAAAAAATCCCCTGATCGAGTATAACAAAGTCTCCTGGTCGAGTATAACAAAGTCCCCTCATCGAGGATAACAAAGTCCATTGGTCAAGTATAAAAAAGTTCCCATGATCGAGCATAGCAAAGTCCCCTGATCGAGTATAACAAAGCCTCCTCATCGAGTATAACAAAGTCCCCTAATCGAGTATAACAAAGCCCCCTGCTCGAGTATAACAAAGTCCCCTGGTCGAGTTTAGCAAAGTCCCCTGATCGAGTATAACAACACCTCCTGATCGAGTATAACAAAGTCCCCTGATTGAATATAACAATGCCCCCTGCTCCAGTATAACAAAGTCCCCTGATCGAGTCCAAAAAAGGCCTTTAATCGAGTATAACAAATTCAAGTGGTCTAGTATAACAAAGGCCCCTAATCGAGTGTAACAAAGGCCCCTCATCGAGTATAACAAAGTCCCCAAATCGAGCATAACAATGTCCCCTGGTCGAGTATAACAAAGTCCCCTGTTCGAGTCTAACAAAGCCCCCTTATCGATTATAACAAATACCACCTTATCGAGTAACAAAGTCCCCTTATCGAGTACAACAAAGTCCCCTAATCGAGTATAACAAAGGCCCTGGTCGAGTATAACAAAGTCCCTCATCGAGTGTAACGAAGTCCCCTAATCGAGTTTAAAAATGTCCACTGGTCCAGTGTAACAAAGTCCCCTGATCGAGCATAAAAGAGTCCCCTGGCCCAGTATAACAAAGTCCCTAGATCAAGCATACCAAAGTCCCCTGATCGATTATAACAAAGTCCCCGGTCCAGTATAGCAAAGGGCCCTGAGCGAGTAAGACAGAGTCCCCTAATCGAGTATAACAGAGCCCCCTGCTCGAGTATAACAAAGTCCCCTGGTCGAGTCTAAAAAAGGCCTCTAATCGAGTATAAGAAAAGTCCCCTGGTCGAGTATATCAAAGGGCCCTGATCGAGTAAGACTAAGTCCCCTCATCGAGTATAACAATGTCCCCTGATCGAGTATAACAAAGCCTCCTGATCGAGTATAACAAAGTCCCCTGATCGAGTATAACAAAGCTCCCTGCTCGAGTATAACAAAGTCACCTAATCGAGTCTAAAAAAGGCCTCTAATCGAGTATAAGAAAAGTCCCCTGGTCGAGAATAACAAAGGGCCCTGATCGAGTAAGACTAAGTCCCCTCATCGAGTATAACAAAGTCCCCTGATCCTAGTATAACAAAGCTCCCCTGGACGAGTATAACAAAGGCCCCTAATCGAGTATAACAAAGTCTCCTGATCGCATATAACAAAGTCCCCTGATCGAGTATAACAAAGGCCCCTGGATGAGTATAACAAAGTCCCCTGATCGAGTATAACATATCCCCTGATTGAGTATAACAAAGTCCTCTGGTCGAGTATAAAAATGTCCCCTGATCGAGTATAACAAAGTCCCCTGGTCGAATATAACAAAGTCCCCTCATCGAGTATAACAAAGGCCCCTCATCGAGAATATCAAAGTCCATTGGTCAAGTATAAAGAGATCCCTGGTCGAGTATAACAAAGTCCCCTGGTCGAGTATAGGAAAGTCCCGTGATCGAGTATAACAAAGCCTCCTCATCGAGTATAACAAAGTCCCCTGATCAAGTATAACAAAGCCGCCTAATCGAGTATAACAACGTCCCCTGGTCGAGTATAACAAAGTCTCCTGTTCGAGTCTAACAAAGTCCCCTCATCGAGTATAACAAATTCCCCTTATCGAGTATAACAAAGTCCCCTTATCGAGTATAACAAAGTCCCCTAATCGAGTATAACAAAGGCCCCTGACGAGTATAACAAAGTCCCTGATCGAGTATAACAAAGTCCCTAGATCGAGCATACCAAAGTCCCCTAATCGATTATAGCAAAGTCCCCCGGTCGAGTATAGCCAAGGGCCCTGATCGTGTAAGACAAAATCCCCTGATCGAGTATAAGAAAGTCACCTGATCGAGTATGACAAAGCCCCCTGGATGAGTATGACACAGCCCCCTGGATGAGTATAACAGTTCCCTGATCGAGTATAACAAAGTCCCCTGATCGAGTATAACAAAGTCTCCTGGTCCAGTATAAGAAAGTCCCCTGATTGAGTATAACATATCCCCTGTTCGAGTATAACAACGTCTCCTGGCCTAGTTTAACAAAGTCCCCAGATCGAGGATAACAAAGTCCCCTAATCGATTATAACAAAGTCCCCTGGTCGAGTAAGACAAAGGGCCCTGATCGAGTAAGACTAAGTCCCCTCATCGAGTATAACAAAGTCCCCTGATCCTAGTATAAAAAAGCCCCTTGGACGAGTATAACAAAGTACCCTGAACCGAGTATAACAAAGTCCCCTGATCGAGTATAACATATCCACTGATCGAGTATCACAAAGTCCCTGGTGGAGTATAACAAAGTTCCCTGGTCGAGTATAACAAAGTTTTCTAATCGAGCATAACAAAGGCACTTGGTCGAGTATAACAAAGTCCTCTAATCAAGTATAACAAAGTCCCCTGATCGAGTATCACAAAGTCTCCTGGTCGAGTATAACAAAGTTATCTAATCGAGTATAAAAAAGCCCCTCGTCGAGTATAACAAAGTCCTCTGATCGAGTATAACAAAGTCCCCTGTTCGAGTCTAACAAAGTCCCATTATCGAGTATAACAAATTCACCTTATCGAGTAACAAAGTTCCCTTATCGAGTACAACAAAGTCCCCTAATCGAGTATAACAAAGGCCCTGGTCGAGTATAACAAAGTCCCCCATCGAGTGTAACAAAGTTCCCTAATCGAGTATAAAAATGTCCCCTGGTCCAGTGTAACAAAGTACCCTGATCGAGTATATAAAAGTCCCCTGGCCCAGTATAACAGAGTCCCTAGATCAAGCATACCAAAGTCCCCTGATCGATTATAACAAAGTCCTCTTAATCTAGTATAACAAAGTCCCCTGATCAAGTCTAACAAAGACCCCCTGATCGAGTAAGTAACATATCCCCTAGGATCGATTATTATAACAGTTCTGGTCGAGTATGACAAAGTCCCCGATCGAGTATATAACAAAGTCCCCGGATCGAGTATTACATATCCTGATCGAATATATAATGGAAGTCCCTGGTGGAGTATAACAAAGTCCCTTGATCAGTATCATGTGGTGTCCCCTAGTCGAACATAACAAGTTTTCTAATCGAGTATAAAAAGCCCTCGTTTATATAACAAAGTCTTGATCGAGTATAACAAAAGTCCCCTGATCGAGTATACCATATCACCCGTAGGGATCGAGTATAACAAAGTCCTCTGGTCGAGTATAACAAAGTCCCCATGATCGAGTATTACAATGTCACCTGGTCGAGTATAACTATGTCCCCTGATCGAGTATAACAAAGGCCCCACATCGAGTATAGCAAAGCCCATTGGTCAAATATAGTAAAGTCCACTCATCGAGTATAACAAAGTTCCTCGATGGAGTATAACAAAGGCCTCTGGTCGAGTAAGACAAAGTCTCCTGATCAAGTATAAAAAGTCCCCTGGTCGAATATAACAAAGTCCCCTAATCGAGTATAACAAAGTCCCCTGGTCGAGCATAATAAAGCACCCTCATCGAGTATAACAAAGGCCCCTAATCGGGTATAACAAAGTCTCCTGATCGCGTATAACAAAGTCCCCTGGTCCAGTATAACAAAGTCCCCTGATCGAGTAAAACATATCCCCTGATCGAGTATAACAACGTCTCCTGGCCTAGTTTAACAAAGTCCCCTGGTCGAGTATAACAAAGGGCCCTGATCGAGTAAGACAAAGTCCCCTGGATGAGTACAACAAAGTCCCCTGATCGAGTATAACATATCCCCTGATTGAGTATAACAAAGTCCTCTGGTCGAGTACAAAAAAGTCCCCTGATCGAGTATAACAAAGTCCCCTGGTCGAGTATAGGAAAGTCCCCTCATCGAGTATAACAAAGTCCCCTGATCCTAGTATGACAAAGCCCCCCTGGACGAGTATAACAAAGGCCCCTAATCGAGTATAACAAAGTCTCCTGATCGCATATAACAAAGTCCCCTGATCGAGTATAACAAAGTCCCCTGGATGAGTACAACAAAGTCCCCTGATCGAGTATAACATATCCCCGAATTGAGTATAACAAAGTCCTCTGGTCGAGTATAAAAAAGTCCCCTGATCGAGTATAACAAAGTCCCCTGGTCGAATATAACAAAGTCCCCTCATCGACTATAACAAAGGCCTCTCATCGAGAATAACAAAGTCCATTGGTCAAGTATAAAAGAGATCCCTGGTCGAGTATAACAAAGTCCCCTGGTCGAGTATAGGAAAGTCCCGTAATCGAGTATAACAAAGCCTCCTCATCGAGTATAACAAAGTCCCCTTGTCGAGTATAACAAAGCCCCCTGCTCGAGTATAACAAAGTCCCCTAATCGAGTCCAAAAAAGGCCTCTAATCGAGTATAAGAAAGTCCCCTGATCAAGTATAACAAAGCCGCCTAATCAAGTATAACAACGTCCCCTGGTCGAGTATAACAAAGTCACCAGTTCGAGTCTAACAAAGTCCCCTCATCGAGTATAACAAGTTCCCCTTATCGAGTATAACAAAGTCCCCTTATCGAGTTTAACAAAGTCCCCTAATCGAGTATAACAAAGGCCCGTGGTCGAGTATAACAAAGTCCCTGATCGAGTATAACAAAGTCCCTATGTCGAGTATACCGAGTCCTAATCGATTACCAACAAGTCCCCCGGTCGAGAGTATGGCAAGGCCTGATCAAAGGTAAGACAAAGTCCCCTGATCGAGTATAACCGAGTTCTGATCTGAGTATAACCGCGTCCCCTGATCCGAGTATAACAAGTCTCCTGGTCGAGTATAACAAAGTCCCCTTATCAGGTATAACAAAGTCCCCTAATCGAGTATAAAAATGTCCCTTGGTCCAGTGTAACAAAGTCCTCTCATCGAGTAAAAAAAAGTCCCCTGATCGAGTAAAACAACGTCTCCTGGCCTAGTTTAACAAAGTCCCCAGATCGAGCATAACAAAGTCCCCTAATCGATTATAACAAAGTCCTCTGGACGAGTATGACAAAGGGCCCTGATCGAGTAAGACTAAGTTTCCTCATCGAGTATAACAAAGTCCCCTAATCGTGTATAACAAAGTCCCCTGGTCGAGTATAGCATATCCCCTGATCGAATATAAAAAGTCCCCTAGTCGAGTATAACAAAGTCCTCTGATCGAATATAACAAAGTCCCCTGATCGAGTATAACATATCCTCTGATCAAGTATAACAAAGTCCCTGGTGGAGTATAACAAAGTCCCCTGATCGAATATAAGAAAGTCCCCTGGTCGAGTTTAACAATGTCCCCTGATCGAGTATAACAAAGGCCCCTCATCGAGTATAGCAAAGTCCATTGGTCAAATATAGGAAAGTCCACTCATCGAGTATAACAAAGTCCCCGGATCAAGTATAACAAAGTCCCCGAATCGAGTATAAATGGCCTCTGGTCAAGTATGAGAAAGTCCCATGATCAAGTATAAAAAAGTCCCCTGGTCTAGTATAACAAAGTCCCCTAAACGAGTATAACAAAGTCCCCTGGTCGATTATAGCAAAGTCCCCGGGTCGAGTATAACAAAGCCCCCTCATCGAGTATAACAAAGGCCCCTAATCGAGTATAACAAAGTCCCCTGATCGAGTATAACAAAGTCCCCTGATAGAGTATAACAAAGTCTTCTGGTCGAGTATAAAAAAGTCCCCTGATCGAGTATAAGAAAGTCCCTTGGTCGAGTATAACAAAGTCCCCTCATCGAGGATAACAAAGTCCATTGGTCAGGTATAAAAAAGTTCCCATGATCGAGCATAGCAAAGTCCCCTGATCGAGTATAACAAAGTCTCCTGATCGAGTATAACAAAGTCCCCTAATCGAGTATAACAAAGCCCCCTGCTCGAGTATAACAAAGTACCCTGGTCGAGTTTAGCAAAGTCCCCTGATCGAGTATAACAAAGCCTCCTGATCGATTATAACAAAGTCCCCCGGTCGAGTATAGCAAAGGGCCCTGCTCAAGGTATAACCAAAATCCCTGATCGAGGTCAAAAACCTTAATCGAGTATAACAAAAGTCCCCTGATGGGAAAATAACAAAAGCCCCTGGATGAGTACTTAACAAAGTTCCTGAAATAAGAACAACAAAAGTCTCCTGGTCCAGTATAACAAAGTCCCCTGATCGAGGATAACAAAGTCCCCTAATCGAGAATAAAAATGTCCCTTGGTCCAGTGTAACAAAGTCCCTTCATCGAGTATAAAAAAGTCCCCTGGCCCAGTATAACAAAGTCCCTAGATCGAGCATACCAAAGTCCCCTGATCGATTATAACAAAGTCCCCCGGTCGAGTATAGCAAAGGGCCCTGATCGTGTAAGACAAAATCCCCTGATTGAGTATAAGAAAGTCCCCTGATCGAGTATAACAAAGCCCCCTGGATGAGTATAACAAAGTTCCGTAATCGAGTATAACAAAGTCCCCTGATCGAGTATAGCAAAGTCCCCTGTTCCAGTGTAACAAAGTCCCCTGATCGAGTATAAAAAAGTCCCCTGGTTGACTATAGCAAGTCCTCTGGTCGAGTATTACAAAGCCCCCTCATCGAATATAACAAAGGCCTCTAATCGAGTATAACAAAGTCCCCTGATCTAGTATAACAAAGGCCCCTGATCGAGTATAACAAAGGCCCCTGGTCGAGTATAACAAAGTCCCCTGATCGAGTCTAACAAAAACCCTAATCGAATATAATAAATTCCCCTTTTCGAGTATAACAAAGTCCCCATATCGAGTATAACAAAGTCCCCTACTCGAGTATAACAAAGGTCCCATGTCGAGTATAACAAAGTTCCCTGATCGAGTGTAACAAAAGTCCCCTGATCGAGAATAACAAAGTCCCCTAATCGAGTATAAAAATGTCCCCTGGTCCAGTGTAACAAAGTCCCCTGATCGAGTATAACAAAGTGCCCTAATTAAGTATAACAAAGTCCCCTGATCGAGTATAACAAAGTCCCCTAATTGAGTATAACAAAGCCCCCTGCTCGAGTATAACAAAGTCCCCTGGTCGAGTTTAGCAAAGTCCCCTGATCGAGTATAACAAAGTCTCCTGATCGCATATAACAAAGTCCCCTGATCGAGTATAACAAAGGCCCCCGGATGAGTATAACAAAGTCCCCTGATCAAGCGTAACATATCCCTGATTGAGTATAACAAAGTCCTCTGGTCGAGTATAAAAAAGTCCCCTGTTCGAGTATAACAAAGTCCCCTGGTCGAATATAACAAAGTCCCCTCATCGAGTATAACAAAGGCCCCTCATCGAGAATAACAAAGTCCATTGGTCAAGTATAAAAGAGATCCCTGGTCGAGTATAGCAAAAGTCCCCTGGTCGGTATAGAAAGTCCCTTGTTGGTATATGAAGCCCTCCTCATCGAGTATAACGAAGTCCTTATAGGAGTATAACAAAGCCCCTCACTCCGAGTATAACAAAGTCCTAATCGGAGTCCAAAAAAAGGCCTCTAATCGAGTACAAGAAAGTCCTGATCCACTGGTATAACCATGCGCCTAATCCAAGAGTATAACAACGTCCCTGATGAGTATAACCAGAAGTCACCTGTTGAGTCTAACAAGATTCCCTAATAAAGGTATAACAAATTCCCCTTATCGAGTATAACAAAGTCCCCATATCGAGTTTAACAAAGTCCCCTAATCGAGTATAACAAAGGTCCCTGGTCGAGTATAACAAAGTCCCTGATCGAGTATAACAAAGTCTCTAGGTCGAGCATACCAAAGACCCCTAATCGATTATAATAAAGTCTCCCGGTCGAGTATAACAAAGTCCCCTCATCGAGGATAACAAAGTCCATTGGTCAAGTATAAAAAAGTTCCCATGATCGAGCATAGCAAAGTCCCCTGATCGAGTATAACAAAGCCTCCTGATCGAGTATAACAAAGTCCCCTAATCGAGTATAACAAAGCCCCCTGCTCGAGTATAACAAAGTCCCCTGGTCGAGTTTAGCAAAGTCCCCTGATCGAGTATAACAAAGCCTCCTGATCGAGTATGAAAAAGTCCCCTGATCGAGTATAACAAAGCCCCCTGCTCGAGTATAACAAAATCCCCTGATCGAGTCCAAAAAAGGCCTTTAATCGAGTATAACAAAGTCCCCTGATGGAAAATAACAAAGCCCCCTGGATGAGTATAACAAAGTTCCCTGATCGAGTATAACAACGTTCCCTGATCGAGTATAACAAAGTCTCCTGGTCCAGTATAACAAAGTCCCCTGATCGAGGATAACAAAGTCCCCTAATCGAGAATAAAAATGTCTCCTGGTACAGTGTAACAAAGTCCCTTCATCGAGTATAAAAAAATCCCCTGGCCCAGTATAACAAAGTTCCTAGATCGAGCATACCAAAGTCCCCTGATCGATTATAACAAAGTCCCCCGGTCGAGTATAGCAAAGGGCCCTGATCGTGTAAGACAAAATCCCCTGATTGAGTATAAGAAAGTCCCCTGATCGAGTATAACAAAGCCCCCTGGATGAGTATAACAAAGTTCCGTGATCGAGTATAACAAAGTCCCCTGATCGAGTATAACAAAGTCCCCTGATCGAGTATAACAAAGTCCCCTAATCGAGTATAAAATGTCCCCTGTTCCAGTGAAACAAAGTCCCCTGATCGAGTATAAAAAAGTCCCCTGGTCGACTATAGCAAGTCCTCTGGTCGAGTATAACAAAGCCCCCTCATCGAATATAACAAAGGCCTCTAATCGAGTATAACAAAGTCCCCTGATCTAGTATAACAAAGGCCCCTGATCGAGTATAACAAAGGCCCCTGGTCGAGTATAACAAAGTCCCCTGTTCGAGTCTAACAAAAACCCTTATCGAATATAAAAAATTCCCCTTTTCGAGTATAACAAAGTCCCCATATCGAGTATAACAAAGTCCCCTAATCGAGTATAACAAAGGTCCCTGGTCGAGTATAACAAAGTTCCCTGATCGAGTGTAACAAAACTCCCCTGATCGAGAATAACAAAGTCCCCTAATCGAGTATAAAAATGTCCCCTGGTCCAGTGTAACAAAGTCCCCTGATCGAGTATAACAAAGTCCCCTAATCAAATATAGCAAAGTCCCCTTATCGAGTATAACAAAGGACGCTCATCGAGTATAGCAAAGTCCATTGGTCAAATATAGGAAAGTCCACAGATCTAGTATGACAAAATCCCCTGAATCAAGTATAAAAAAGTCCCCTGGTCGAGTATAACAAAGTCCCCTGATCGAGTATAACAAAGTCCCCTGGTCGAGTATAGCAAAGTCCCCTGATCGAGTATAACAAAGCCCCCTCATCGAGTATAACATATCCTCTGATCGAGTATAACAAAGTCCTCTGGTCGAGTATGACAAAGTCCCCTGATCGAGTATAACAAAGTCCCCTGGTCGAGTATAACAAAGTCCCCTGATCGAGTATAACAAAGGCCCGTCATCGAGTATAGCAAAGTCCATTGGTCAAATATAGGAAAGTCCCCTGATCGAATATAACAAAGTCCCAGATCGAGCATAACAAAGTCCTCTGATCGATTATAACAAAGTCCCCTGGTCGAGTATAGCAAAGGGCCCTGATCGAGAAAGACAAAGTCCCCTGATCGAGTATAACAAAGTCCCCTAATCAAGTATAACAAAGCCCTCTGGACGAGTATAACAACGTTCCCTGATCGAGTATTACAAAGTCTCTTGGCCCAGTATAACAAAGTCCCCAGATCGAGCGTAACAAAGTCCCCTGATCGATTATAACAAAGTCCCCTGGTCGAGTATAACAAAGGCCCTGATCGAGTAAGACAAAATCCCCTAATCGACTATAACAAAGTCCCCTACTCCAGTATAACAAAGTCCCCTGGTCGAGTGTAGCAAAGTCCCCTGATCGAGTATAACAAAGCCTCCTCATCGATTATAACAAAGTCCCCTGATCGAATATAACAAAAGCCCCCTGCATGAGTATAACAAAGTCCCCTGATCGAGTCCATAAAAGGCCTCTAATCGAGTATAACAAAGTCCTCTGATCTAGTATAACAAAGGAAGCTGATCGAGAATAAAATAGGCCCCTCATCGAGTATAAGAAAGTCCCCTGATCGAGTATAACAAAGCCGCCTAATCGAGTATAACAATGTCCCCTGGTCCAGTATAACAAAGTCCCCTGTTCGAGTCTAACGAGTCCTTATCGAATTATATAACGAATTCATATCCAAAGATATAAGGCCCTTATCGGGTATATAAAAGGGATCCCTAATCAGGTATAACCGAGGTCCTGTTCGAGTATAACAAAGTTCAATGATCGAGTATAACAACGTTCCCTGATCGAGTATAACAAAGTCTCCTGGTCCAGTATAGCAAAGTCCCCTCATAGAGTATAAAAATGTCCCCTGGTCCAGTGTAACAAAGTCCCCTGATCGAGTATAACAAAGTCCCCTAATCAAGTATAACAAAGTCCCCTGGTCGTGTATTACCAAGTCCCCTGATCGAGTATAACAAAGGCCCCTTAATGAGTATAACAAAGTCCATTGGTCAAGTATAAAAAAGTCCCCTGGTGGAGTATAACAAAGTCCCCTGATCGAGTATAACAAAGCCCCCTGGACGAGTATAACAAAGTCCCCTAATCAAGTATAACAAAGTCCCCTGATCGAGTATAACAAAGTCCCCTGATCAAGTATAACATATCCTCTGATCGAGTATAACAAAGTCCTTTGGTCGAGTATGACAAAGTCCACTGATAGAGTACAACAATGTCCCCTGGTCGAGTATAACAAAGTCCCCTGGTCGAGTATAACAAAGGCCCCTCATCGAGTATAGCAAAGTCCATTGGTCAAATATAGGAAAGTTCACTGATCGAGTATAACAAAGTCCCAGATCGAGCATAACAAAGTCCCCTGGTCAGTTACTTAATAGTCCCTGGTAGGAGTATAGCAAGGGCCATGATCAAAAGGGTGAAACAAAGTCCCTGGTCAAATTATAACCGAGGCCTGATCGAGTAAAGACAAAAACCCTGATCAGATATATAGCAAAGTCCCTGATCGAGTATAACCGATCCCCTGGACAGAGTATAGCAAAGTCCCTGATCGAAATATGACAAAAGTCCCTGATCCCAGTGTTACATATCCCTAATCGAATATAACCAACAAAGTCCTGGTGGGTATAACAAAGGTCCCCTGATCAGGCATCACCACAGTCCTGGTCAGGTATAACAAAGTCCTCTGAAGTCGAGAATAACAAAGTCCCCTGATCGAGTATAACATATCACCTGATCGAATATAACAAATTCTTCTGGTCGAGTATAACAAAGTCCCCTGATCGAGTATAACAAAGCCCCCTGCTCGAGTATAACAAAGTCCCTAATTGAGTCCAAAAAAGGCCTCTAATCGAGTATTAGAAAGTCCCCTCATCAAGTATAACAAAGCCGCCTAATCGAGTATAACAAGGTCCCCTGGTCGAGTATAACAAACTCCCCTGTTCGAGTCTAACAAAGTCCTCTCATCGAGTATAACAAATTCCCCTTATCGAGTATAACAAAGTCCCCTTATCGAGTATAACAAAGTCCCCTAAACGAGTATAACAAAGGCCCCTGCTCGAGTATAACAAAGTCGCTGATCGAGTATAACAAAGTCCCTAGGTCGAGCATACCAAAGTCCACTAATCGATTATATCAAAGTCCCCCGGTCGAGTATAGCAAAGGGCCCTGATCGAGTAAGACAAAGTCCCCTGATCGAGTATAACAAAGTCCCCTGATGGAGAATAACAAAGCCCTCTGGATGAGTATAACAAAGTTCCCTGATCGAGTATAACAACGTCCCCTGATCGAGTATAACAAAGTCTCCTGGTCCAGTATAACAAAGTCCCCTTATCGAGTATAACAAAGTCCCCTAATCGAGTATAAAAAATGTCCCCTGGTCCAGTGTAACAAAGTCCCCTCATCGAGTAAAAATAAGTCCCCTGATCGAGTATAACAACGTCTTCTGGCCTAATTTAACAGTCCCCAGATCGAGCATAACAAAGTCCCCTAATCGATTATAACAAAGTCCCCTGGACGAGTATAACAAAGGGCCCTGATCGAGTAAGACTAAGTCCCCTCATCGAGTATAACAAAGTCCCCTAATCGTGTATAACAAAGTCCCCTGGTCGAGTATAGCATATCCCCTGATCGAATATAAATAAGTCCCCTAGTCGAGTATAACAAAGTCCTCTGATCGAATATAACAAAGTCCCCTGATCGAGTATAAAATATCCTTTGATCGAGTATAACAATTTCACTGGTGGAGTATAACAAAGTCCCATGGTCGAGTTTAACAATGTCCCCTGATCGAGTATAACAAAGGCCCCTCATCGAGTATAGCAAAGTCCATTGGTCAAATATAGGAAAGTCGACTCATCAAGTATAACAAAGTCCCCCGATTGAGTATAACAATGGCCTCTGGTCTAGTATGAGAAAGTCACCTGATCAAGTATAAAAAAGTCCCCTGGTCTAGTATAACAAAGTCCCCTAAACGAGTATAACAAAGTCCTTTGGTCGATTATAGCAAAGTCCCCGGGTCGAGTATAACAAAGCCCCGTCATCGAGTATAACAAAGGCCCCTAATCGAGTATAACAAAGTCCCCTGATAGAGTATAACAAAGTCCTCTGGTCGAGTATAAAAAAGTCCCCTGATCGATTATAACAAAGTCCCCTGGTCGAGTATAAGAAAGTCCCATCATCGAGTATAACAAAGTCCATTGGTCAAGTATAAAAAAGTTCCCATGATCGAACATAACAAAGTCTCCTTATCGAGTATAACAAAGCCTCCTGATCGAGTATAACAAAGTCCCCTATTCGAGTATAACAAAGCCCCCTGCTCGAGTATAACAAAGTCCCCTGGTCGAGTTTAGCAAAGTCCCCTGATCGAGTATAACAAAGCCTCCTGATCGAGTATAACAAAGTCCCCTGATCGAGTATAACAAAGCCCCCTGCTCGAGTATAACAAAGTCCCTTGTGTATGATATATATGGACACAAAGTAGTACCTTCAGCTGTATATTATATTATTCTTATATTACTCTTATTAATTATGTATAGTAAAGTATTACAGAACATGTATTAATTCTATGTAATATTCTATTTATTGTGCACCATATTATGTATATAAATTATTACATTTGTACTTTATGTATTCAGCTTGTGAATGCTGGCATCTGTACAGGCCAGCACGTAGTAATACATAGATAGAGGTAGAAAGAGAGAAGACAGAGTCCTCGTGGTGTGACCACGGGCTTCTGCGTCCTACTATTGTATATATATCTCCCGTACGAGAATAGAACCTACTTTTAAAGACAACAAGTGTTTGTGTATACTCTCAGTAGTATAGAACATTTTTTGGGTATCTGACAATACGCTAGATGGCGCAGTGATTATTTCTCAGTGTGATACAGTGGACCAAGCCTTCCCCCGGACTCTGTTAATGGCGTCTTGTCTTCAGTGACTTCAGCTTCAGACAGCAAGACTACTACAAGCCTCTAGACTTACAGTGTTGTGAAGTGCTATGCTGTGTACAGTGCTGTGCTGTGAAGTGTTTTGTGAAGTGCTGTGCTGTGTATTTTAATCATAATTGTCTGTGCAAGTTGCGGTCAGATGACTAAGGGGGCGGCCCGACAGTACGTGCTGTCCCATCTCTGGTCTGAGGGTGACTGAGCCAGCGCTCGATGCTGCCCACCCGCTCCTACGTCTGGCAGCGCGCCAAGTCTCTCCCCTCCTGCCACACACACACACACACACACACACACGCATTCACCTTATACAGTATTTTCTTGTGACTTACTTCTGTAATTCTGTGCATAGATTACGAGGGGCTGACCCGATCTTTTGCACAGATAGAGTACAGAAGCAGTCAGCATGTCTCACAGGGATCAAAACAATACCCTGGACGATGGGGTTACGAGTTTTAGTGTGGGAGACCTCTCCCCACCCACGCTTACGCCCCACGCTCCCCACAGTGACAACGCCGAGTCACCCACAGAATCTCCTCGCTCGTCGCGAGCCAGCTCTCCTGCGATACATGCGTCCATAGATCTCCTTCAACTGATAAAGTGGATGGACACTTCTCGACGCCAGGACGATATTGCAAGGAGAGAAGAGGAAGAAATTAGGTACAAAGAGTCTGAAAGACGACG
>NW_024743307.1:0-14833 GCF_018991925.1 Homarus americanus | reverse complement strand
CTCTCTTTCTTCTTTTTATCAATGATTTACTTCACTCTACAACTAATTCTATCCATTCTTACGCCGATGATTCTACTCTTCACTTTTCCTCACATTTTCCCCTTCCTCCTAACTCTCAAACTAGATCTGTTTCTAGAACTGATATCATTACTTCTATCAACGTGGATCTGTGCAGCATCTCTGAATGGGGAGATACAAACTTGGTTAAGTTCAATAGTAACAAAACTCAATATTTACCAATTACACTTTGTAAAGTAGACGATCTCCCACCAATTACATTTCAGGACGCTATCATCCCCCAAATTCTGAAATAAATATGTTAGGCCTCACCATTTCCTCCAATATGTCCTGGAAATCACACATCCTTAGTATAACTAAAGCTGCCTCCCGAAAGTTGGGAATGTTGTACAGATGCCGCAGCTACTTCACTCCTGAGCAGTTGCTCCAAGTATATAAGGGATTCATTCGTCCTAACTTGGAGTACTGCTCTCATATCTGGGGTGGCTCTTCTTCTGTCCAACTATTAGATAGGGTGGAGTCAAAGGCATTTCGTCTTATTAACTCTCCTCCTTTAGTCGACAACCTCTCTCCCCTTTCTCTTCGCCGCAATGTTGCTTCACTCTCTCTCTTTTACAGGTACTTTAACGGGCAATGTTCAGGGGATTTGGCATCCTGTGTACCGCCGGTAAGGCCGTGGGCTCGTAACACACGTCTTGCCCGCGGTGCCCACCATTTCTCTGTGGATATCGGTCACACGAGAATAACCCGTTATAGTACCTCCTTCTTTCCTCACACAGCCAAACTGTGGAATGCTTTGCTTTCTTCTGTGTTCCATGCTCTTACAATCTGTCTCACTTTAAAATGCTGGTTTTCCGACATCTTCGTGGTGTAGATTAATACAGTATAACCTTTTTTTCTATATTTTCAATTTCTTTCCGTTCTTTTTTTTCGCCCCCCAGGCTCCGTTGTGGGTCGTTTGACCTGTGCCCGGGTGGGCTATTTCCCGTAAAAAAAAAAAAAAGTCGGGTTAGGTTAGGTCGAATGAGTAGGCCGAGTTAGGTAGGTCAAATGAGTAGGTTTGGTTAGCTTAGGTCGAATGAGTAGGTTGGGTTAGGTAGGTCGAATAAACAGGTCTAATACAATTTTTAGTCAAACAATCCGCTACAGTAAAGAGATCGAACTTTCCAACATTTATTTTCCACCTTACAAACCTTCACAAAATCGCCTAACCTGACCTGACCTGACCTGACCTGACCTAACCTAACCTAACTTAACCTAAAGTGATTAAGAATATATCAGTGGCAGCTTTAAACCAGAATAAAAGTAAACAAATAAATAAAAAAAATCTTCACGTGTAAAAAAATAAATCCACATTATCAGTCAGGTCAGGAAAGGAAGAGAGGCGTAGAGTTAGGGGAGATATGATAGAGGTGTTCAAGTGGGTAAGCGGGATTAACAAGGGTAAAATGGAAGATGTTCTGAAGTTCAGTAATAACGAAATAACTAGAACAAATGGCTTTAAATTAGATAAATTCCGATTCAGAAAGGATATAGGCAAGCACTGGTTTGGTAATAGAGTTGTGGATATGTGGAATAGGCTACTGAGTGCTATAGTAGGATCGGGGACGCTAGGGAGCTTCAAGACGAAGTTGGATAGGCACATGGAAGTGCCTCCTGCAGTATTCCACTTTCTTATGTTCTTATGATTAGACGAATTAAAAAAAAATACTTGAATATCTTCACATCGTTAGCATAAATTCCTGTTAAAAGTTTTATTACTTTTTCATTTTTTTATAATATTTTTTTTATTCTTTTATTCACGAGTTAAGAGTATATACAGTAAGGAGATTAACCAATGAGAATTAATCTTCCCAGCTTCAGCCAATGATAATAAATATTTGTCCTAAGTCATAAATCATCAATTCTCTCTCCAAAAATAATTATTTCTGGTAATATCTCTATCATTTCATTATTCATTTTAATTCATTATCCACCTTCGTTCACCAGGTTGTTCCGTAGGCCTATATCACCTTCCCTTATTACCGACGATGACCTCTTGGCCTCCCTTGCACTGTTTCCCGGAGGTTATCTGTGTGACCCATACAAAAAGTTCACGCAGGTGTTGATGGGGTTCACTGCTCACCTTCAGCCCCTACCACTACCCCTACCCTCTCTCCAGACCCTCACCACCTTCTCCAGACCCCTACCACCTTCTCTAGACCCCTACCACCATCTCCAGACCCCTACCCACCTCTCCAGACCCTCACCCCCTGTCTAGACCCCCACCACCTTCTCCAGACCCCTACCACCTTCTCTAGACCCATACCCCCTGTCTAGACCCCTACCACCATCTCCAGACCCCTACCTCCATCTCCAGTCCCCTCTATCCCCTTCTAGTGATTGTGTTAAGGTCATAACTCCTTGGATATACAGTGATTGTAATGAGAATCTGACCGGGATTAATAATGTAAATACAACCGTGAAAGGCATAGTAGGTTTTAGTCCATTGAAGTCATAGTTTCTACGATTATATTTTAAAACCCTCCTAATTATAATAACTTTTAAGAGAGTATTATCAAAATTATTATCACGTGAAGGAACATCATATATTGTAATAGTGGTAATAATTTTTTGTCGTTACGGGTCAATGTGAGTCTGATGTAAGCTGCTACTGGGTATCTCATACAACACCACGTAGTTAAGTAGGAGCTAATAATTATGTGGCTTTGCTCTATATTCCTCCTATTCTTCATATGGCTATCAACTGGCATTAAAATCCCGAAGGAAAAAAACTATTATTTTTTTTCTTATATTTTTATCTTCAGCCAAATGTCTCTGTTTTACACCATCTCCTGGACTCTTTAATCTCCTGGGTGGAGGCGGAGGCGAGGTCAAGGTGTGTGTGACCTGGAGGGTGAGGTGAGGGCAATCCTTCACAACTTGAGCTGACGGACGGGGCAGCTGTTGGCTTGTTTACGGACCTCGCCTTATTATCCTGCCGCTAATTCATTCCAATCAATATGCGTGTAAGATAATTGAATTTTGATTTGTTAATGAGTTTTGCTGGTTAGTCCGGGACGTGTTTATGTTAAATATTCCCTCCCTCCCCAACCTTCCTTCCCTCTCCCCTCTTCCCCCCTCCCCAACCTTCCTTCCCTCTCCCCTCTTCCCCCCTCCCCGTCTCCCCCTCTTTCTTTTTTCTGTCTTATTATTTCTCTTTCTCTTTTCTTTATCTTGTTCATTGTCTGTCTGTCTCTCTGACGTTGTTTCTCTCTCCTTGTCAACCACATCCTTCACCTTTCTCTTCCTCTCCTTCTTTCCCTTCCTCTCCCTTATCTAGTTTCATCACTCCCCCTCCCACCTTACCCACATCCTTCCTCCTTGTACGTTCACTAGGTTACGCCCTTCCCACTGCTAACTGTGTAGTACTGTAGTATGATGTTGAGAGGAGAGGGGATGGAGGTATCCCTTTTCGCCTTTTTTATTTACTTAATCTTTATCCCTTTTGTCTCTCTCTTCCCTAACCTTTATCCAGCCCTATCGTTCTTTCTTCTTTATCCATATTCCTTCTTTATCTTTAATATTCATCTCGTTATGCTTACTTGTCTCTCAGCGTCTTGAAACTCGTGTGTGTGTGTGTGTGTGTGTGTGTGTTTGTGTGTGTGTGTGTGTGTGTGTGTGTGTGTGTGTGTGTGTGTGTGTGTGTGTGTGTGTGTGTGTTTGTAAAGGTGTTGGGAAAAGGTTATTGGTTTTGCTATGCTCGCTCTCTCTCTCTCTCTCTGTTTATTATCAAGCCCCATCCCCACCCCTGACCTGACTGCTTCTCGGGAATATTGAAACATATCCGCTATGTTTTTTGAGAGGCAATAGATACAGGTTGTTCATCCTGCCAATATTTGTTTATTTTTCTCTCTCTCTCTCCCTATCTCCCTACCTCTCCCCCTCTTTCTCTCCCCTTCCTCCCTCTCTCTCCCTACGTCTGTCCCCCTCCCCGTTTGTGAGTGAGGAGTGAGGGAGCAATGCATCAAGAGTTTCACCACTCTTCATAATATGGTTCAGCATATTTGGATAAAACGTATCAGGGAGGGAAAGCCAATCAACGAACGAGATGATTAGAAGGAAGGTTTTTATTGGTTAAAAAAAAATTATTTTCTTCGACCTCTCGCAGTACAACATGGATGCTTATCTTTATGTTAATGCGTCGAGAAATTAAAAAATGGAATGATTTATCTTACTTATATATGTGTGCGTGTATAGACATAACGCACGCACGCACACAAAGCAATTACATATACAGACACGCACTCACGCAAGCACAGAGACAATCACAGACACAGACGAACACAAACAAGTGGTGATGTAAAAAATAAACGAAAAGAGAGAACCAGATAAGAGAGACAGAGACGTATAGACAGACAGACGATGACAGGAAGGGGAGACAGAAAGCCCAAAAATAAAAACAGGAAACCCAGTGAACAGTGAACAAATGAGAGAGAGAGAGAGAGAGAGAGAGAGAGAGAGAGAGAGATGAATAAATAGATAGACAAAGACAGAGAAATATATTGAGAGAGAAAGAGAGAGAGAGTATTGAGAGAGAGAGAGAGAGAGAGAGAGGAGAGAGAGAGAGAGAGAGAGAGAGAGAGAGAGAGAGAGAGATGAATAAATAGATAGACAAAGACAGAGAAATATATTGAGAGAGAAAGAGAGAGAGAGAGAGAGAAAGCTAACGAAGAACGGCAGTAATTACCCAGATATCAATCGACTGTTCTCAAGACGTGTGTGTGTGTGTGTGTGTGCCCGAGGTTATACACAGCCTGCAGGGAACAATAGTTAAGGGTGAAGGCGCTAATAACTGCCTTAAACACTCTTGTCATTACGGGTCTGATCTCTGAGGAGGAAGTTAAGAAACGAGGCAAAGATGAAGAAGACTGCCAAGAGATTAAGACGATGATAAAGATGATGTGGAAGGAGATAAAGAGAGAGATGAGTAAACAGGATAATAGTGGATTGATATATTGAGTTCTTGTTCTTGTTCTTCTTGTTCTTGTTCTTCTTCTTCTTCTGTTGTTTATTGTTGGTATTGTTGTTTTATTGTTGTTGTTGTTTTTGAATAGTTGAAGCCAAAAACGATAAGTAATTAACTTGATTAATTTGGATGTAACTATGAAATTGTCTTAATTGATATTTAAGTACGCTTATTTACGTTTCCTGTCATTGATATAAGAGATTTTAAATAATCACACTTAAGAAAGCCACTTAATCACACTTAAAGGCTTCATCAGTCCAAGTCGAGTTGTTTAGTAGTAATCGCACTTGGAATAATTAATCTTTTCATTCCAAGTGTCTTAAGTCATCGCACTTTAGGACATTATCCACAAAATCCACAGATCTTAAGTAATTGCACTTACGATCTCGACAATTTTTAAATAATCCTCTACCATGTGGATAATTACACTCTGAAATCATTCCTACTCAAGGTTTTAAGTCGTTAGGGATAAGGCACTCCAAATCATCATACCCAACACCTTAGTCATCGTTCTCAGTGTCTTAAGTCATCATACCCAACGCCTTAGTCATCGTTCTCAGTGTCTTAAGTCATTATACTCAACACCTTAGTCATCGTTCTCAGTGTCTTAAGTCATTATACTCAACACCTTAGTCATCGTTCTCAGTGTCTTAAGTCATCATACTCAACACCTTAGTCATCGTTCTCAGTGTCTTAAGTCATCATACGCAACACCTTAGTCATCGTTCTCAGTGTCTTAAGTCATCATACCCAACACCTTAGTCATCGTTCTCAGTGTCTTAAGTCATCATACCCAACACCTTAGTCATCGTTCTCAGTGTCTTAAGTCATCATACCCAACACCTCAGTCATCGTTCTCAGTGTCTTAAGTCATCATACCCAACATCTTAGTCATCGTTCTCAGTGTCTTAAGTCATCATACCCAACACCTTAGTCATCGTTCTCAGTGTCTTAAGTCATCATACCCAACACCTTAGTCATCGTTCTCAGTGTCTTAAGTCATTATACTCAACACCTTAGTGATCGTTCTCAGTGTCTTAAGTCATTATACTCAACACCTTAGTCATCGTTCTCAGTGTCTTAAGTCATCATACTCAACACCTTAGTCATCGTTCTCAGTGTCTTAAGTCATCATACGCAACACCTTAGTCATCGTTCTCAGTGTCTTAAGTCATCATACGCAACACCTTAGTCATCGTTCTCAGTGTCTTAAGTCATCATACCCAACACCTTAGTCATCGTTCTCAGTGTCTTAAGTCATCATACCCAACACCTTAGTCATCGTTCTCAGTGTCTTAAGTCATCATACCCAACACCTTAGTCATCGTTCTCAGTGTCTTAAGTCATCATACCCAACACCTTAGTCATCGTTCTCAGTGTCTTAAGTCATCATACCCAACACCTTAGTCATCGTTCTCAGTGTCTTAAGTCATCATACCCAACACCTTAGTCATCGTTCTCAGTGTCTTAAGTCATCATACCCAACACCTTAGTCATCGTTCTCAGTGTCTTAAGTCATCATACGCAACACCTTAGTCATCGTTCTCAGTGTCTTAAGTCATCATACCCAACACCTTAGTCATCGTTCTCAGTGTCTTAAGTCATCATACCCAACACCTTAGTCATCGTTCTCAGTGTCTTAAGTCATCATACTCAACACCTTAGTCATCGTTCTCAGTGTCTTAAGTCATCATACCCAACACCTTAGTCATCGTTCTCAGTGTCTTAAGTCATCATACCCAACACCTTAGTCATCGTTCTCAGTGTCTTAAGTCATCATACCCAACACCTTAGTCATCGTTCTCAGTGTCTTAAGTCATCATACCCAACACCTTAGTCATCGTTCTCAGTGTCTTAAGTCGTCATACCCAACACCTTAGTCATCGTTCTCAGTGTCTTAAGTCATCATTGTAATGCTACAAAGATTTAAGAGTAGAAGATATAGAGATAGAGTATAAAGAGAGGAAGACTTTGGTAGCGTGGCCGTGATAGTTATTTACTCTTATCGTACACTGGTCGTGTCTTACACGTCAATACACATCTATCACGTTCTTAAAGGCGACTTCTCAAACACTGCTTCGTTACAACTTTTTATTAATTACGAACATGACATGGACACATTAATAACACCTTCTATTGAAGTTACTAGGACATTATATTTACGTTACTAGGACATCATATTACGTTACTAGACACTCTGATTCTCGGACACGAACATGAAATGAATACACTTCCCATGTAGGTAACTCATCCCATGGAAAGCTCTGACAAACACTCACGTGACCTAGGGGAGGCCTAGCAGGTAGTCCTGGGTTGTCTCTATGGGAGACTGCTTAGCTGGGCGCCGGAGGGAAGTCTCGGTCCTGACCGGAGGCGACTTGCCTCCGGCCCTTGACTTCTCTCGAGCAGGCCTGGTGGTGTAGTAGCTGGCCACCTTGTTACAAGACAACTCCCTCTCTGCGAATCCCTCGAGGGAGGACCAGGACGTCCTATATATTGGGATGCGAGCCGTCAGGTTCAGCTGGCCGGGGGGGGGGCGGCGAAGGGTCTCCTTACATTTGACCTCGCAAATGTGAGGTCATGTCTGGACTTTTCAGAACTATCTGGGAAAGTCATCAGGTGGGGCCGTGTGTATATTGGGAGAGCAACCGTGAGAGTTCCCCTACACTTGACCTCTCAAACGTCGGGTCAGATTGGAGTTTCTGAGATGTAAGGAGAAGTCATCAGGTGGGGCCGTGTGACACGAGAGACCCTGGTTGATTTGTGGCCCCTTGAGTTGGGCTCCAAGGGTTACATTTGACCTGGCTAATTGTGAGGTCAGGTCCGGCCTTTGTTCAGCGAGTAGGTTATTGTATATTGGAAGAGGGTCGGCTGGTGCCTTCTTACATGTTTTGTTGGGGCCACATGTCACATGGGAGGGGAGCTAGGCTGATTTACAATCCCGGTCAACCACAGAGTTACCCTATACTTTCGACCTCGGCTAATGTCGGGTCAAGTCTGGCTTTCCTCGTGATGTAAGCTGTGGTCTGACAACCCCTCACTACATCAGTGTCTTAAGTCATCATACCCAACACCTTAGTCATCGTTCTCAGTGTCTTAAGTCATCATACCTAACACCTTAGTCATCGTCCTCACTGTCTTAAGTCATCATACTCAACACCTTAGTCATCGTTCTCAGTGTCTTAAGTCATCATACCCAACACCTTAGTCATCGTTCTCAGTGTCTTAAGTCATCATACCCAACACCTTAGTCATCGTTCTCAGTGTCTTAAGTCATCATACCCAACACCTTAGTCATCGTTCTCAGTGTCTTAAGTCATTATACCCAACACCTTAGTCATCGTTCTCACTGTCTTAAGTCATCATACCCAACACCTTAGTCATCGTTCTCAGTGTCTTAAGTCATCATACCCAACACCTTAGTCATCGTTCTCAGTGTCTTAAGTCATCATACCCAACACCTCAGTCATCGTTCTCAGTGTCTTAAGTCATCATACCCAACACCTTAGTCATCGTTCTCAGTGTCTTAAGTCATCATACCCAACACCTTAGTCATCGTTCTCAGTGTCTTAAGTCATCATACCCAACACCTTAGTCATCGTTCTCAGTGTCTTAAGTCATCATACGCAAACTCGTAATCGTAGTTTTTTTTCCCCCGTAATCTAACCTGAGCTCATTTCATATCATTACACTTAGGTTTAATGGGTCGCAATTCAAATTGTTGTTCTGGCTGTGGGTGGCAGTAAAAAACGTTTGAAAAACATTGTTCTAATATGTATGAGAATATATTCGTCGCTGTCACTAATATTTACGTGTATTTATCCACATATATTGTTATCACCCAGACGTACGTGATAGGTGGAGTGAAGGACAATGGTATATTATTATGTGGGGCTGGCAACAAGTCGGTCTAATGTGTATTGAGCGAAGAAGAGGCGATATTTGATGACAAGTGTCGTGAGTGTGTAGGGGGTGTGTGGGGGAGTGTTATTGTGTGGGCAGTGTTGTGGGTGAAGAATTGATGTGAGGGAGTGTTGGTGTGCGGGAGGAAGGGTAAACGGGAAAAGGCATTACTTCACTGAGAGACTGGTGGTAACTTGACATCAGTAGATAAGCATAAAATAATAAACATAAAATCCTTTAAACAAAGAAAACACAGATAAACACCGAAGATAAGAGAAGATAAGAAAAACAAAAGTAATAAGAGTAAAATATTCAAATTTGGGTAAGATAATAAGATAAGTGACTGCTGGACAGGACCATAAGACATGGTACCTTGTAGGGGTCTAGTTAGGAGTTAATTTTTACAGCATAACATAGTGGTCCAGGTTCCAGGTCATAGTTATTTATTTTAGTTGAGTAAATTTTCTCGGGATATGAAGGATAAAAATGGTGTGTGTGTGTGTGTGTGTGTGTGTGTGTGTGTGTGTGTGTGTGTGTGTGTGTTATAATCTTAAAGCGTTCACGTATATGTAAAAGCTTGTAAACCCGGACCATTACGCTCACCATCACCATTAAAACTCACCATCACCATTAAAACTCACCATCACCTCTCCTCTTATATCTCACCATCATTCCTTTTAGCTATCTTTTTTATCATTACTTCTTCATTCATACTTCAGTGGTGCACCAGTAACCCTTCACCAGCATCGGTCCTCTAGTGAATAGTTCCTCTAGTCACCTCACCATCATTTCACCATAATATCACCATTCTCATCGTTACCTCACTGTGGCCTTCCCAAGAACTTCACCATCTCTTTTACTATCACCATCACCTCACCATTACTTCACCATAACACCAGGGTCCGTTGCTACCCACACGATGACGTCACCATCTGCAACGAGGACAATTTTTCTACTCCATGTCCGGTGCTTCTGGCTCGTGTGAGTAACCATAGTGTAGGTGTAGACAGCGGTGGTGAGAGAAAATAGTGTAGGCCTCTCCATTGTGGGTGAGAGACACTCATAATATTTAAAGTGTTTACCATGGAAGCTGTGACCCCCCCCTAGTTCGCCAGGCCACCGCCAGGGGGACATTAATCAACATTCCAGAAGTTGTATTTATGTTACATGTGGTATTTTTGCAGTTTTTCTTCAATAATTGATTTATTTTCGCAGTTCTTAACGTGATTTTAAACTCAAATAGCAGAGTTACCGTTTCGCTGTTGTTTATAACTGTTTGGTATTCTTTTGTATGTGTTTTGGTAAAGGTTCTTGCAAAATGTCTTCATGATTCACGACACTCATACACACGACAGTCAAACACGCACACACAAGTGTATCTTGAGTTAGTAGCCAAGATTGGCTGTAAAAGGGCCACACACAGCTTCAATACAATTGTAACTCTGCTATTGGAGTATAAATTCATACAAATCCTGAGAAAACTACGAAAATATATGAATTATTAAAGAAAAACAACAAAACCACCTTCATAAAAGCCGACAGTAGACCCCTGGCGGTGGCCTGACGAACTACGTCTAGCACCGCCGGGACCAGTTCGAGGCTGGGCCCAGCCAGTTGCTTTTTTTTTTAATGGGAATTAACCCACCCGGGCACAGATCAAACGACCCACAACGGGGCCTGGGGGGGGGAGGGGGGGGGGCGAAAAAGGAACAGAAATAAATTTAAAATATAGAAGAAAAAGGTTATACTGTGTTAATGTACACCAGGAGGAGGGTTTCTATTTACTGGGGTTGGCGTCTCTTGGTGCCGCAGTAGGTGATTGGTGCTTTGGTAGAGTTAGTTTGTCTAACTGTCTCTGTCCGTCTGTCTCTCAGTCTCTGTCTGTCTTTGTATCTCTGTTTGTCTGTCCGTCAGTCTGTCTATCTGTCTGTCTCAGCCTCTCTGTCTCAGCCTCTCTGTCTTTCCACTGTGTCGGTCACTGGCTGTCTGTTCTGTCTCTCTATCTGTCTGTCTGTTTTTTGTTGAAAGGAGTTGTTGAGTTAGGTTGTTTTTATTGAGAGGGTTGTCGCTGAGGTTGGGTATAGAGAATTGTAAGTATTTCTGTGCGGCTTTGTCTGGGGGGGGGGTGTTGCTGTGTTTGGAGGTTGGTTGGTATTTTATCTCATTGTATTTATTTATTATTTTATTTTATTTTTTATTTTTTTATTTATTAATTAATTTATTTATTTTTGTTTTGTTAATTATTTATTTATTTTTTGTTGGGGGGCGGGGGGTGGGGGGGCGGTGGTCGGGTATGTTGATTTATAGGATAGGATTCCTTAGGGAGGATTTGTAGACAGACAGACAAACAGAGACAGTTAGAAAAACAGACAGACGGACGGACACAGACAGACAGACATTAAACAGACAGACACACAGAAACAGAGAGAAACCGTCAGACAAACGGACAAACACACCGAAAGACACAGACAGAAAAGGACATACAGACAGACAAACAGACGAGCGGAGAAAGACAGACAGTCAGAGGCAGACAGGGAGAGACAGACAATCTTGGCTACTAACTCAAGATAAAGAAGGAATCGCCGTAAATAAGAAGGTCCGGCGCTCTTCTCAGGCTCGACCGCTGTCACCCAAACTGAAACAGACAACTGTCCCTTGACTCACCACGTAACCATAACGTATCTGATTGAGTTGTTAAGCAACAGGAACACTTTGGTAAAAGAAGAAATAATAACAACTTGTAGGAATCTCTCTGTCTGTCTGTTGGTCTCTGTCTGTGTCTCTGTCTGCGTGTCTCAGTCTCTGTCTGCCTTTATATCTCAATCTCTGTCTGTGTGTCTCTGTGTCCGTTTCTTTCTGTCTGCCTGTCTGTCTGTTTGTCGCAGACACAAGCAGACAACTGACAGACAGACAGACGGAGAAATAGGGGGACAGACAGAAACAGAGACGGCGACATAGACTAACATATAGACGAAAGAGACAGACAGACAGAAAAACAGAGGCAGAAAATCAGAAAGACAGACAGATCGATATTGTGAGACAGACTGGCAGAAACAGTCAGACACAGAGACACAGATAGATGGGGGATGGGGGGATTCCACACCCTTCCCAGTCGGTGGGTCCTGATACCTTCCGTTGCCAACTACCGGATGGTGCCATTCTCCACCTCCCAGGATGGGTGTGGATGGGGGATGGGGGGATTCCACACCCTTCCCAGTCGGTGGGTCCTGATACCTTCCGTTGCCAACTACCGGATGGTGCCATTCTCCACCTCCCAGGATGGGTGTGGATGGGGGATGGGGGGATTCCACACCATTCCCAGTAGGTGGGTCCTGATACCTTACCGTACACCACCCTACACCACCATACCCCATACTACACCACCCACTACACCCCCACTACACCTCCATACCCCACACTACACCACCCTACACACACACTTCTTCCCAGTCGGTGGGTCCTGATACCTTACCGTACACCACCCTACACCACCATACCCCATACTACACTACCCACTACACCCCCACTACACCACCATACCCCACACTACACCACCCACACACCACCCCACACACACACTTCTAAGTCGGTGGGTCCTGATACCTTACCGTACACCACCTACACCAACATACCCCATACTACAGTACCCACTACACCCCCACTACACCACCATACCCAACACTACACCACCCTACACACACACTTCCCAGTCGGTGGGTCCTGATACCTTACCATACACCACCCTACACCACCATACCCCATACTACACCACCCACTACACCCTCACTGCACCACCATACCCCACTACACCACCCACTACACCACCCTACACACACACTTCCCAGTCGGTGGGTCCTGATACCTTACCGTACACCACCCTACACCACCATACCCCATACTACACCACCCACTGCACCCTCACTACACCACCATACCCCACACTACACCACCCACTACACCACCCTACACACACACTTCCCAGTCGGTGGGTCCTGATACCTTACCGTACACCACCCTACACCACCATACCCCATACTACACCACCCACTACACCCTCACTACACCACCATACCCCACACTACACCACCCTACACACACACTTCCCAGTCGGTGGGTCCTGATACCTTCTGTCGGCGCCTGACGGATTGTACCATTCTCCACTTCCAGGGAAGGATGTGGATTCCCTCTCCTCATCCCCCACTCCCCATCATCCCTCTGACCTCACCCACCCCTTCATCCTCTCACCCTTCCCAGTCGGTGGTTCTTGGTACCTTCTGTTGTTGGCTCTCTGATGGTACCATTCCCCACCTCCCAGGATGGGTGAGAGGATGATGGGTGTGGGTGGGTGGTTATAGTCGGGATGTCCTACACCCCCAATACACCACCCTACCCAACACTACCCTATTTTATGACGTATTATTTGTGCTGTCTCAATTCTGATGTTGTTGACAAATGACCAGGAATTACAGTAATTATAAATGTTCTAATTATTATTCTCAATTATATTAATCATTTAAGTTAAAAAAACACCAAAAGAATCGAACGACCCACCGCAACGCAACGAACCCAACGACCCACCGCAACGAACCCAACGACCCAACGCAACGCAACGAACCCAACGACCCAACGCAACGCAACGAACCCACCGCAACGAACCCAACGACCCAACGCAACGAACCCAACGACCCAACGACCCAACGCAACGACCCACCGCAACGCAACGAACCCAACGACCACCGCAACGCAACGAACCCAACGACCCAACGCAACGCAACGAACCTTAACGACCCAACGCAACGAACCCAACGACCACCGCAACGCAACGAACCCAACGACCCAACGCAACGAACCTGCACCGCAACGAACCCAACGACCCACCGCAACGAACCCAACGACCCAACGCAACGAACCCAACGACCCAACGCAACGAACCCAACGACCCACCGCAACGAACCCAACGACCCAACGCAACGAACCCAACGACCCAACGCAACGACCCACCGCAACGCAACGAACCCAGTAACGACCCACCGCAACGCAACGAACCCAACGACCCACCGCAACGCAACGAACCCAACGACCCACCGCAACGCAACGAACCCAACGACCCAACGCAACGACCCAACGCAACGAACCCAACGACCCAACGCAACGCAACGAACCCAACGACCCACCGCAACGCAACGAACCCAACGACCCAACGACCCACCGCAACGAACCCAACGACCCAACGCAACGACCCACTACACTTTTTTTTCGTTTTTTTAATACACTACCCTTACACTACACTTTTTTTTATTTTTTTATTTTTTATTTTTTTTATTTTTTATTTTATTTTTTTTTATTTATTTTATTTTTTATTTTTTTTTTTATTTTTTTTTAGCACACCACCCACTACACCCACCCCTTCATCCTCTCACCCTTCCCAGTCAGTGGTTCTTGGTACCTTCTGTTGTTGGCTGACGGATGGTACCATTCCCCACCTCCCAGGATGGGTGAGAGGATGATGGGTGGGGGGTTATAGACGGGATGTCCTACCCTACCTAACCTACACCTACCCGAGAGTTTAGTTAATAAGTGATGAACTGGCTTGGCCTTGCCTCGATCTAGGACTGGAGGAGCTAGCTAGAGGTACTTACTTCGTCGTGTCACAGGCAGGGGAATTACTATCGACTTTTTGGAAGGTCTATTTATGTTACATTAGCTGTTTTTCCTGTTTTTCTTTAATAATTCATATATTTACGCAGTCAACCTCCAAAAGTAGACGTTTATTAACATAGATATAATGGGGCACTCCGTACAACATTCAAGCTATGTGGGCGTGTATGACTTGTCTTCTTGTGTACATGACTCTCGGGTGTGTGTGCGTGTATGACTGTCTTGTGCATATGACTGCCATGTATG
>NW_024743306.1:0-16884 GCF_018991925.1 Homarus americanus | reverse complement strand
TGAGATGTTGATTATATGTAGAAGTCCGAGTGATTTATTGGGCTAATGAAATATATATGGATCCTCGTCTTTCCAAGCCGGATTTGGTAAAATGTTGCTCTGATCACCTAAGCGGCACGGGTGGTTCCTATTAGAGGTTCACGGCGCCATAAGCTCGTTGAACAGGCTTTGTGTGAAATATAGCAGAGTCTAGGACTGCTTTTATTGTCCTGGTGGCCCAGCGGTAGCGTTCCCCGTTCATAATTATAAGATCGTGGGTTCAAATCCTGGTGGGGTGAGGTGTTGATTATATGTAGAAGTCCGCGTGCTTTATTGGGCTAATGAAATATATATGGATCCTCGTGTTTCGAAACCGCATTTGGTAAAACGTTGCTCTGATCACCTAAGCGGCACGGGTGGTCCCTTATAGTGGTTCACAGCGCCATAAGCTCGTTGAACAGGCTTTGTGTGAAATATAGCAGAGCTTAGGACTTTTAGTGTCCTGGTGGCCCAGAGGCAGCTGCCTCGGTCACAATTAGAAGATCGTGGGGTTCGAAATCCTGTGGGGTGAGGTGTTGATTATATGAAGAAGTCCGCGGCGTGGCTTATTGGGCTAATGAAATATATAGGATCCTTGCTTCGAAGCCGCATTTGCAAAACGCTACTCTGATCACCGAAGCGGCACGGGTGGTCCTCATTAAAGGTTCACGGCGCCATAAGCTCGTTGAACAGGCTTTGTGTGAAATATAGCAGAGTCTAGGAATGCTTTTAGTGTCCTGGTGGCCCAGAGGTAGCGATCCCCTGTCACAATTAGAAGATCGTGGGTTCGAATCCTGGTGGGGTGAGGTGTTGATTATATGAAGAAGTCCGCGTGCTTTATTGGGCTAATGAAATACATATGGATCCTCGTGTTTCGAAGCCGCATTTGGTAAAACGTTGCTCTGATAACCTAAGCTGCACGGGTGGTCCCTATTAGAGGTTCACGGCGCCATAAGCTCGTTGAACAGGATTTGTGTGAAATATAGCAGAGTGTAGGACTGCTTTTATTGTCCTGGTGGCCCAGAGCTACCGTTCCCCGGTCACAATTATAAGACCGTGGGTTCAAATCCTGGTGGGGTGAGGTGTTGATTATATGTAGGTGTCCGCTGCTTTAATGGTCTAATGAAATATATATGGATCCTCGAGCTCAAGCCACATTTGGTAAAACGTTGCTCTGATCACCTAAGCGGCACGGGGTGTCCCCATTAGAGGTTCACGGCTCCATAAGCTCGTTGAACAGGCTTTGTGTGAAATATAGCAGAGTCTAGGATTGCTATTTTTGTCCTGGTGGCCCAGAGGTAGCGTTCCCCGGTCACAATTTTAAGATCGTGTGTTCAAATCCTGGTGGGGTGAGGTGTTGATTAAATGTAGAAGTCCGCGTGGTTTATTGGGCTAATGAAATATATATGGATCCTTCTTGTTTCGAAGCCGCATTTGGTAAACTGTTGGTCTGATCACCTAAGCGTAACGGGTGGTCCCCATTAGAGGCCCACGGCGCCATGTAAGTCGTTGAACAGGCTTTGTGTGAAATATATAAAGCAGAGTCTGTGAATGCTTTTAGTTTTCTGGTGGCCCAGAGGTAGCGTCCCCCGGTCACAATTATAAGACCGTGGGTTCAAATCCTGGTGGGATGAGGTGTTGATTATATGTAGAAGTCCGCGTGCTTTAATGGACTAATGAAATATATATGGATCCTCGGGTTTCGAAGCCACATTTGGGAAAACGTTGCTCTGATCACGTAAGCGGCACGGGGGGTCCCCATTAGAGGTTCACGGCGCCATAAGCTCGTTAAACAGGCTTTGTGTGAAATATAGCAGAGTCTAGGAATGCTTTTAGTGTCCCAGGCTGTGAAGAAGGCTCCCCCACGCTGTATTGAAGATTAAAGCCTGAATCCTGGTGGGGTGAGGTTGATTATATGAAGAAGTCCGCGTGCTTTATTGGGCTAATGAAATATATATGGATCCTCGTGTTTCGAAGCCGCATTTGGTAAAACGTTGCTCTGATCACCTAAGCTGCACGGGTGGTCCCCATTAGAGGTTCACGGCGCCATAAGCTCGTTGAACAGGCTTTGTGTGAAATATAGCAGAGTCTTGGACTGCTTTTATTGTCCTGGTGGCCCAGAGGTAGCATTCCCCGGTCAGAATTATAAGATCGTGGGTTCAAATCCTGGTGGGGTGAGATGTTGATTATATGTAGAAGTCCGCGTGCTTTATTGGGCTAATGAAAAATATATGGATCCTCGGGTTTCGAAGCCGCATTTGGTTAAACGTTGCTCTGATCACCTAACGGCACGGGTGGTCCCCATTAAAGGTTCACGGCGCCATAAGCTCGTTGAACAGGCTTTGTGTGAAATATAGTAGAGTCTAGGACTGCTTTTATTGTCCTGGTGGCCCAGAGGTAGCATACCCCGGTCACAATTATAATATCATTGGTTTGAATCCTGGTAGGGTGAGGTGTTGATTATATGTAGAAGTCCGAGTGATTTATTGGGCTAATGAAATATATATGGGTCCTCGTGTTTCCAAGCCGCATTTGGTAAAACGTTGCTCTGATCACCTAAGCGGCACGGGGGATCCCCATTAGAGGTTCACGGCGCCATAAGCTCGTTGAACAGGCTTTGTGTGAAATATAGCAGAGTCCAGGAATGCTTTTAGTGTCCTGGTGGGCCAAAGGTAGCGTTCCCCGGTCACAATTAGAAGATCGTGGGTTCGAATCCTGGTGGGGTGAGGTGTTGATTATATGAAGAAGTCCGCGTGCTTTATTGGGCTAATGAAATATATATGGATCCTCGTGATTCGAAGCTGCATTTGGTAAAACGTTGCTCTGATCATCTAAGCGGCACGGGTGGTCCCCATTAGAGGTTCACGGCGCCATAATCTCGTTGAACAGGCTTTGTGTGAAATATAGCAGAATCTAGGACTGCTTTTATTGTCCTGGTGGCCCAGAGGTAGCATTCGCCCGTCACAGTTAGAAGATCGTGGGTTCAAATCCTGGTGGGGTCAGGTGTTGATTATATGTAGAAGTCCGCGTGCTTTATTGGGCTAATGAAATATATATGGATCCTCGTGTTTCGAAGCCGCATTTGGTAAAACGTTGTTCTGATCACCTAAGCGGCGTGGGTGGTCCCCATTAGAGGTTCTGGGCGCCACAAGCTCGTTGAACAGGCTTTGTGTGAAATATAGCAGAGTCTAGGACTGCTTTTATTGTCCTGGTGGCCCAGAGGTAGCATTCCCCGGTCACAAGTATAAGATCGTGGGTCAAAATCCTGGCGAGGTGAGATGTTGATTATATGTAGATGTCCGCGTGCTTTATTGGGCTAATGAAAAATATATGGATCCTCGGGTTTCGAAGCCGTATTTGGTAAAACGTTGCTCTGATCACCTAAGCGGCACGTTTGGTCCCCATTAGAGGTTCACGGCGCCATAAACTCGTTGAACAGGCTTTGTGTGAAATATAGCAGAGTCTAGGACTGCTTTTATTGTCCTGGTGGCCCAGAGGTAGCGTCCCCCGGTCACAATTATAAGACCGTGGGTTCAAATCCTGGTGGGGTGAGGTGTTGATTATATGTAGAAGTCCGCTGGCTTTATTGGGCTAATGAAATATATAGATCTCGCTCGGGAAGCCGCATTTGGAAAAACGTTGCTCTGATTACCTAAGCGGCACGGGTGGTCCCCATTAGAGGTTCACGGCGCCAAAAGCTCGTTGAACAGGCTTTGTGTGAAATATAGCAGAGTCTAGGACTGCTTTTAGTGTCCTGGTGGCCCAGAGGTAGAGTTCCCGGGTCACAATTAGAAGATCGTGGGTTCGAATCCTGGTAGGGTGAGGTGTTGATTATATGAAGAAGTCCGCGTGCTTTATTGGGCTAATGAAATATATAGGGATCCTCGTGTTTCGAAGCCGCATTTGGTAAAACGTTACTCTGATCACCTAAGCGGCATGGGTGGTCCCCATTAGAGGTTCACGGGGCCATAAGCTTATTGAACAGGCTTTGTGTGAAATATAGCAGAGTCTAGGACTGCTTTTATTGTCCTGGTGGCCCAGAGGTAGCGTTCCCCGGTCACAATTATAAGATCGTGGGTTCAAATCCTAGTGAGGTGAGGTGTTGATTATATGTAGAAGTCCGCGTGCTTTACTGGGCTAATGAAATATATATGGATCCTCGTGTTTCGAAGCCGCATTTGGTAAAACGTTGCTCTGATCACCTAAGCAGCACGGGTGGTCCCCATTAGAGGTTCACGGCGCCATAATCTCATTGAACAGGCTTTGTGTGAAATATAGCAGAGTCTAGGACTGCTTTTATTGTCCTGGTGGCCCAGAGGTAGCGTTCCCCCGTCACAATTAGAAGATCGTGGGTTCAAATCCTGGTGGGGAGAGGTGTTGATTATATTAAGAAGTCCACGTGCTTTATTGGGCTAATGAAATATATATGGATCCTCGTGTTTCGAAGCCGCATTTGGTAAAACGTTGCTCTGATCACCTAAGCGGCACCGGTGGTTCCCCTATAGTGGTTCACAGCGCCATAAGCTCGTTGAACAGGCTTTGTGTGAAATATAGCAGAGTCTAGGACTGCTTATTTTTGTCCTGGTGGCCCAGAGGTAGCATTCCCCCTTCACAATTATAAGATCGTGGGTTCAAATCCTGGTGGGGTGAGGTGTTGATTATATGCAGAAGTCCGCGTGCTTTATTGGGCTAATGAAAAATATATGGATCCTCGGGTTTCGAAGCCGCATTTGGTAAAACGTTGCTCTGATCACCTAAGCGGCACGGGTGGTCCCCATTAGAGGTTCACGGCGCCATAAGCTCGTTGAACAGGCTTTGTGTGAAATATAGCAGTGTCTAGGAATGCTTTTAGTTTTCTGGTGGCCAAGAGGTAGCGTCCCCCGGTCACAATTATAAGACCGTGGGTTCAAATCCTGGTGGGATGAGGTGTTGATTATATGTAGAAGTCCGCGTGCTTTAATGGCCTAATGAAATATATATGGATCCTCGGGTTTCGAAGCCACATTTGGGAAAACGTTGCTCTGATCACGTAAGCGGCACGGGGGGTCCCCATTAGAGGTTGACGCCGCCATAAGCTCGTTGAACAGGCTTTGTGTGAAATATAGCAGAGTCTAGGAATGCTTTTAGTGTCCTGGTGGGCCAGAAGTAGCATTCCCCGGTCACAATTAGAAGATTGTGGGTTCGAATCCTGGTGGGGTGAGGTGTTGATTATATGAAGAAGTCCGCGTGCTTTATTGGGCTAATGAAATATATATGGATCCTCGTGTTTCGAAGCCGCATTTGGTAAAACGTTGCTCTGATCACCTAAGCGGCATGGGTGGTCCCCATTAGAGGTTCACGGCGCCATAAGCTCATTGAACAGTCTTTGTGTGAAATATAGCAGAGTCTACGAATGCTTTTAGTGTCCTGGTGGCTCAGAGGTAGCATTCCCCGGCCACAATTATAAGATCGTGGGTTTAAATCATGGTGGGGTGAGGTGTTTATATGTAGAAATCCGCGTGCTTTATTGGGCTAATGAAATATATATGGATCCTTCTTGTTTCGTAGCCGCATTTGGTAAAACGTTGCTCTGATCACCTAAGCTGCACGGGTGGTCCCCATTAGAGGTTCATGGCGCCATAAGGTCGTTGAACAGGCTTTGTGTGAAATATAGTAGAGTCTAGGACTGCTTTTATTGTCCTAATGGCCCAGAGGTAGCATATCCCGGTCACAATTAATAGATCGTGGGTTTGAATCCTGGTGGGGTGAGGTGTTGATTAAATGTAGAAGTCCGCGTGCTTTATTGGGCTAATGAAATATATATGGATCCTTCTTGTTTCGAAGCCACATTTGGTAAAAGGTTGGTCTGATCACCTAAGCGGCACGGGTGGTCCCCATTAGAGGTTCACGGCGCCATAAGCTCGTTGAACAGGCTTTGTGTGAAATATAGCAGAGTCTAGGACTGCTTTTATTGTCCTGGTGGCCCAGAGGTAGCGTCCCCCGGTCACAATTATAAGATTGTGGGTTCAAATCCTGGTGGGGTGAGGTGTTGATTATATGTAGAAGTCCGCGTGCTTTATTGGGCTAATGAAATATATATGGATCCTCATGATTCGAAGCCGCATTTGGTAAAACGTTGCTTTGATCACCTAAGCGGCACGGGTGGTCCCCATTAGAGGTTCATGGCGCCATAAACTCGTTGAACAGGCTTTGTGTGAAATATAGCAGAGTCTACGACTGCATTTAGTGTCCTGGTGGCCCAGAGGTAGCGTACCCCGGTCACAATTATAAGATCGTGGGTTCAAATCCTGGTGGGGTGAGGTGTTGATTATATGTAGAAGTCCGCGTGCTTTATTGGGCTAATGAAATATATATGGATCCGCGTGTTTCGAAGCCGCATATGGTAAAACGTTGCTTTGATCACCTAAGCGGCACGGGTGGTCCCCATTAGAGGTTCACGGCGCCAAAAGCTCGTTGAACAGTCTTTGTGTGAAATATAGCAGAGTCTACGACTGCATTTAGTGTCCTGGTGGCCCAGAGGTAGCATTCCCCGGCCACAATTATAAGATCGTGGGTTCAAATCATGGTGGGGTGAGGTGTTTATATGTAGAAGTCCGCGTGCTTTATTAGGCTAATGAAATATATATGGATCCTCGTGTTTCGAAGCCGGATATGGTAAAACGTTGCTCTGATCACCTAAGCGGCACGGGTGGTCCCCATTAGAGGTTCATGGCGCCATAAGGTCGTTAAACAGGCTTTGTGTGAAATATAGTAGAGTCTAGGACTGCTTTTATTGTCCTGATGGCCCAGAGGTAGCATATCCCGGACACAATTATAAGATCCTGGGTTTGAATCCTGGTGGGGTGAGGTGTTGATTATATGTAGAAGTCCGAGTGCTTTTTTGGGCTATAAAATATATTTGGATCCTCGTGTTTCGAAGCCGCATTTGGTAAAACGTTGCTCTGATCACCTAAGCAGCACGGGTGGTCCCCATTAGAGGTTCACGGCGCCATAAGCTCGTTGAACAGGCTTTGTGTGAAATATAGCAGAGTCTAGGACTGCTTTTATTGAACTGGTGGCCCAGAGGTAGCGTTCCCCGGTCACATTTATAAGATCGTGGGTTCAAATCCTGGTGGGGTGAGGTGTTGATTATATGTAGAAGTCCTTGTGCTTTATTGGGCTAATGAAATATATATGGATCCTCGTATTTCCAAGCCGGATTTGGTAAAACGTTGCTCTGATCACCTAAGCGGCACGGGTGGTCCTCATTAGAGGTTCACGGCGCCATAAGCTCGTTGAACAGGCTTTGTGTGAAATATAGCAGAGTCTAGGACTGCTTTTATTGTCCTGGTGGCCCAGAGGTAGCGTTTCACGGTCACAATTATAAGATCGTGGGTTCAAATCCTGGTGGGGTGAGGTGTTGATTATATGTAGAAGTCCGCGTGCTTTATTGGGCTAATGAAATATATATGGATCCTCGTGTTTCGAAGCCGGATTTGGTAAAACGTTGCTCTGATCACCTAAGCGGCACGGGTGGTCCCCATTAGAGGTTCACGGCGCCATAAGCTCGTTGAACAGGCTTTGTGAGAAATATAGCAGAGTCTAGGACTGCTTTTATTGTCCTGGTGGCCCAGCGGTAGCGTTCCCCGGTCACAATTATAAGATCGTGGGTTCGAATCCTAGTGGGGTGAGGTGTTGATTATATGAAGAAGTCCGCGTGCTTTAATGGTCTAATGAAATATATATGGATCCTCTTGTTTCGAAGCCGCATTTGGTAAAACGTTGCTCTGATCACCTAAGCGGCACGGGGGGTCCCCATTAGAGGTTCACGGCGCCATAAGCTCGTTGAACAGGCTTTGTGTGAAATATAGCAGAGTCTAGGAATGCTTTTAGTGTCCTGGTGGGCCAAAGGTAGCGTTCCCCGGTCACAATTAGAAGATCGTGGGTTCGAATCCTGGTGGGGTGAGGTGTTGATTATATGAAGAAGTCCGCGTGCTTTATTGGGCTAATGAAATATATATGGATTCTCGTGTTTCGAAGCCGCATTTGGTAAAACGTTGCTCTGATCACCTAAGCGGCGTGCGTGGTCCCCATTAGAGGTTCACGGCGCCATAAGCTCGTTGAACAGGCTTTGTGTGAAATATAGCAGAGTCTAGGACTGCTTTTATTGTCCTGGTGGCCCAGAGGTAGCGTCCCCCGGTCACAATTATAAGATTGTGGGTTCAAATTCTGGTGGGGTGAGGTGTTGATTATATGTAGAAGTCCGCGTGCTTTATTGGGCTAATGAAATATATATGGATCCTCGTGATTCGAAGCCGCATTTGGTAAAACGTTGCTCTGATCACCTAAGCGGCACGGGTGGTCCCCATTAGAGGTTCACAGCGCCATAATCTCGTTGAACAGGCTTGTGAGATATATAGCAGAGTCTAGGACTGCTTTTATTGTCCTGGTGGCCCAGCGGTAGCGTTCCCCGGTCACAATTATAAGATCGTGGGTTCAAATCCTGGTGGGGTGAGGTGTTGACTATATGTAGAAGTCCGCGTGCTTTAATGGTCTAATGAAATATATATGGATCCTCTTGTTTCGAAGCCACATTTGGTAAAACGTTGCTCTGATCACCTAAGCGGCACGGGGGGTCCCCATTAGAGGTTCACGGCGCCATAAGCTCGTTGAACAGGCTTTATGTGAAATATAGCAGAGTCTAGGACTGCTTTTAATGTCCTGGTGGCCCAGAGGTAGCGTCCCCCGGTCACAATTATAAGACCGTGGGTTCAAATCCTGGTGGGGTGAGGTGTTGACTATATGTAGAAGTCCGCGTGCTTTATTGGGCTAATGAAATATATATGGATCCTCGCTGAAGCCGCATTTGGTAAAACGTTGCTCTGATCGCCTAAGAGGCACGGGTGGTCCCCATTAGAGGTTCACGGCGCCAAAAGCTCGTTGAACAGGCTTTGTGTGAAATATAGCAGAGTCTAGGACTGCTTTTAGTGTCCTGGTGGCCCAGAGGTAGCGTTCCCCGGTCACAATTAGAAGATCGTGGGTTCGAATCCTGGTGGGGTGAGGTGTTGATTATATGAAGAAGACGGCGTGCTTTATTGGGCTAATGAAATATATAGGGATCCTCGTGTTTCGAAGCCGCATTTGGTAAAACGTTACTCTGATCACCTAAGCGGCATGGGTGGTCCCCATTAGAGGTTCACGGCGCCATAAGCTTATTGAACAGGCTTTGTGTGAAATATAGCAGAGTCTAGGAGTGCTTTTATTGAACTGGTGGCCCAGAGGTAGCATTCCCCGGTCACATTTATAAGATCGTGGGATCAAATCCTGGTGGGGTGAGGTGTTGATTATATGTAGAAGTCCTTGTGCTTTATTGGGCTAATGAAATATATATGGATCCTCGTATTTCCAAGCCGGATTTGGTAAAACGTTGCTCTGATCACCTAAGTGGCACGGGTGGTCCTCATTAGAGGTTCACGGCGCCATAAGCTCGTTGAACAGGCTTTGTGTGAAATATAGCAGAGTCTAGGACTGCTTTTATTGCCCTGGTGGCCCAGAGGTAGCGTTTCCCGGTCACAATTATAAGATCGTGGGTTCAAATCCTGGTGGGGTGAGGTGTTGATTATATGTAGAAGTCCGCGTGCTTTATTGGGCTAATGAAATATATATGGATGCTCGTGTTTCGAAGCCGGATTTGGTAAAACGTTGCTCTGATCACCTAAGCGGCACGGGTGGTCCCCATTAGAGGTTCACGGCGCCATAAACTCGTTGAACAGGCTTTGTGAGAAATATAGCAGAGTCTAGGACTGCTTTTATTGTCCTGGTGGCCCAGAGGTAGCGTTCCCCGGTCACAATTATAAGATCGTGGTTTCAAATCCTGGTGGGGTGAGGTGTTGATTATATGTAGAAATGCGCGTACTTTATTGGGCTAATGAAATATATATGGATCCTCGTGTTTCGAAGCCGGATTTGGTATAACGTTGCTCTGATCACCTAAGCGGCACGGTGGTCCCCATTAGAGGTTCATGGCGCCATAAGGTCGTTGAACAGGCTTTGTGTGAAATATAGCAGAGTCTAGGACTGCTTTTATTGTCCTGGTGGCCCAGAGGTAGCGTTCCCCGGTCACAATTATAAGATCGTGGGTTCAAATCCTGGTGGGGTGAGGTGTTGATTATATGTAGAAATCTGCGTGCTTTATTGGGCTAATGAAATATATATGGATCCTCGTGTTTCGAAGCCGGATTTGGTAAAACGTTGCTCTGATCACCTAAGCGTTACGGGTGGTCCCCATTAGAGGTTCATGGCGCCATAAGCTCGTTGAACAGGCTTTGTGAGAAATATAGCAGAGTCTAGGACTGCTTTTATTGTCCTGGTGGCCCAGAGGTAGCGTTCCCCGGTCACAATTATAAGATCGTGGGTTCAAATCCTGGTGGGGTGAGGTGTTGATTATATGTAGAAATCCGCGTGCTTTATTGGGCTAATAAAATATATATGGATCCTCGTGTTTCGAAGCCGCATTTGGTAAAACGTTGCTCTGATCACCTAAGCGGCACGGGTGGTCCCCATTAGAGGTTCACGGCGCCATAAGCTCGTTGAACAGGCTTTGTGAGAAATATAGCAGAGTCTAGGACTGCTTTTATTGTCCTGGTGGCCCAGAGGTAGCGTTCCCCGGTCACAATTATAAGATCGTGGGTTCAAATCCTGGTGGGGTGAGGTGTTGATTATATGTAGAAATCCGCGTGCTTTATTGGGCTAATGAAATATATATGGATCCTCGTGTTTCGAAGCCGGATTTGGTAAAACGTTGCTCTGATCACCTAAGCGTTACGGGTGGTCCCCATTAGAGGTTCATGGCGCCATAAGGTCGTTGAACAGGCTTTGTGTGAAATATAGTAGAGTCTAGGACTGCTTTTATTGTCCTGATGGCCCAGAGGTAGCATATCCCGGTCACAATTATAAGATCGTGGGTTTGAATCCTGGTGGGGTGAGGTGTTGATTATATGTAGAAGTCCGAGTGCTTTATTGGGCTAATAAAATATATTTGGATCCTCGTGTTTCGAAGCCGCATTTGGTAAAACGTTGCTCTGATCACCTAAGCAGCACGGGTGGTCCCCATTAGAGGTTCACGGCGCCATAAGCTCGTTGAACAGGCTTTGTGTGAAATATAGCAGAGTCTAGGACGGGTTTTATTGAACTGGTGGCCAGAGGTAGCGTTCCCCGGTCACATTTATAAGATCGTGGGTTCATATCCTGGTGGGGTGAGGTGTTGATTATATGTAGAAGTTCGTGTGCTTTATTGGGCTAATGAAATATATATGGATCCTCGTATTTCCAAGCCGGATTTGGTAAAACGTTGCTGTGATCACCTAAGCGGCACGGGTGGTCCTCATTAGAGGTTCACCGCGCCATAAGCTCGTTGAACAGGCTTTGTGTGAAATATAGCAGAGTCTTGGCCTGCTTTTATTGTCCTGGTGGCCCAGAGGTAGCATTTCCTGGTAACAATTATAAGATCGTGGGTTCAAATCCTTGTGGGGTGAGGTGTTTATTATATGTAGAAGTCCGCGTGCTTTATTGGGCTAATGAAATATATATGGATCCTAGTGTTTCGAAGCCGGATTTGGTAAAACGTTGCTCTGATCACCTAAGCGGCACGGGTGGTCCCCATTAGAGGTTCATGGCGCCATAAGCTCGTTGAACAGGCTTTGTGAGAAATATAGCAGAGTCTAGGACTGCTTTTATTGTCCTGGTGGCCCAGAGGTAGCGTTCCCCGGTCACAATTATAAGATCGTGGGTTCAAATCCTGGTGAGGTGAGGTGTTGATTATATGTAGAAGTCCGCTTGCTTTATTGGGCTAATGAAATATATATGGATCCTCGGGTTTCGAAGCTGGATTTGGTAAAACGTTGCTCTGATCACCTAAGCGGCACGTGTGGTCCCCATTAGAGGTTCACGGAGTCATAAGCTCGTTGAACAGGCTTTGTGTGAAATATAGCAGAGTCTAGAAATGCTTTTAGTGTCCTGGTGGCCCAGAGGAAGCGTTCCCCGGTCACAATTAGAAGATCGTGGTTTCGAATCCTGGTGGGGTGAGGTGTTGATTATATGAAGAAGTGCGCGTGCTTTATTGGGCTAATGAAATATATATGGATCCTTCTTGTTTCGAAGCCGCATTTGGTAAAACGTTCGTGTAATAGGCCCCTGTCTCATCAACAGAACGTATTATATAAATGGGTCAATACATCTGATATTTCATTCAGATTCACCACCCTGTAACATTCCACCGTCTATGAGTAAGACATGAGATGGACACGTGAGCGGGCAACTCACCCAAGAGGGCGAGACCCATAGCTCAGCATTTCTGTAAGCACGCACTGCGATGCCCCTAAGCTTCAGTAGCTCACCTCAACTCATATCGTAAGGACGTGACCTAACGTTTATCATACATAAACGCTGTCCCTTTCTCATTCACTCCTAGACAGTGAGACTTACGGTTGATATACACTCAGGAATTATATATACAACCTTTTATAATAAAACAAAGGAACTACCGTTTGGGTCTCGTTACTTAAAACCCAAATATAAATATGTGTGAACGGACTGGTTAATTGGACAAGCAGCCGATTCATTGGTCTGATCACCTAAGCGGCACGTGTGGTCCCCATTAGAGGTTCACGGCGCCATAAGCTCGTAGAACAGGCTTTGTGTGAAATATAGCAGAGTCTAGGACTGCATTTATTGTCCTGGTGGCCCAGAAGTAGCATTCCCCGGTCACAATTATAAGATCGTGGGTTGAAATCCTGGTGGGGTGAGGTGTTGATTATATGTAGAAGTCCGCGTGCTTTATTGGTCTAATGAAATATATATGGATCCTCGGGTTTCGAAGCCACATTTGGTAAAACATTGCTCTGATCACCTAAGCGGCACGGGGGTCCCCATTAGAGGTTCACGGCGCCATAAGCTCATTGAACAGGCTTTGTGTGAAATATAGCAGAGTCTAGGACTGCTTTTATTGTCCTGGTGGCCCAGAGGTAGCGTTCCCCGGTCACAATTAGAAGATCGTGGGTTCAAATCCTGGTGGGGTGAGGTGTTGATTATATGAAGAAGTCTGCGTGCTTTATTGGGCTAATGAAATATATATGGATCCTCGTGTTTCGAAGCCGCATTTTTTTAAAATGTTGCTCTGATCACCTTAGCGGCACGGGTGGTCCCCATTAGAGGTTCACGGCGCCATAAGCTCGTTGAACAGGCTTTGTGTGAAATATAGCAGAGTCTAGGACTGCTTTTATTGTCCTGGTGGCCCAGAGGTAGCGTCCCCCGGTCACAATTAGAAGATCGTGGGTTCGAATCCTGGTGGGGTGAGGTGTTGATTATATGAAGAAGTCCGCGTGCTTTATTGGGCTAATAAAATATATATGGATCCTCGTGTTTCGAAGCCGCATTTGGTAAAACGTTGCTCTGATCACCTAAGCGGCATGGGTGGTCCCCATTAGAGGTTCACGGCGCCATAAGCTCGTTGAACAGGATTTGTGTGAAATATAGCAGAGTGTAGGACTGCTTTTATTGTCCTGGTGGCCCAGAGGTAGCGTTCCCCGGTCACAATTAGAAGATCGTGGGTTCGAATCCTCGTGGGGTGAGGTGTTGATTATATGTAGAAGTCCGCGTGCTTTATTGGGCTAATGAAATATATATGGATCCTTCTTGTTTCGAAGCCGCATTTGGTAAAACGTTGGTCTGATCACCTAAGCGGCACGGGTGGTCCCCATTAGAAGCTCACGGCGCCATAATCTCGTTGTACAGGCTTTGTGTGAAATATAGCAGAGTCTAGGACTGCTTTTATTGTCCTGGTGGCCCAGAGGTAGCGTCCCCCGGTCACAATTATAAGATTTGGGGTTCAAATCCTGGTGGGGTGAGGTGTTGATTATATGTAGAAGTCCGCGTGCTTTACTGGGCTAATGAAATATATATGGATCCTCGTGTTTCGAAGCCGCATTTGGTAAACGTTGCTCTGATCACCTAAGCGGCTACGGGTGGTCCCCATTAGAGGTTCACGGCTCCATAATCTCGTTGAACAGGCTTTGTGTGAAATATAGCAGAGTCTAGGACTGCTTTTATTGTCCCAGGCCTTAGAGGTATGTTCCCTCATCACAATTATTATAAGATCGTGGTTCAAATCCTGGTGGGATGAGGTGTTGATTATATGTAGAACTCCGCGTGCTTTATTGGGCTAATGAAATATATATGGATCCTCGTGTTTCGAAGCCGCATTTGGAAAAACGTTGCTCTGATCACCTAAGCAGCATGGGTGGTCCCCATTAGAGGTTCATGGCGCCATAAGCTCGTTGAACAGGATATGTGTGGAATATAGCAGAGTGTAGGATTGCTTTTATTGTCCTGGTGGCCCAGAGGTAGCGTTCCCCGGTCACAATTATAAGATCGTGGGTTCAAATCCTGGTGGGTGAGGTGTTACTATATGTAGAAATCCGCGTGCTTTATTGGGCTAATAAAATATATATGGATCCTCGTGTTTCGAAGCCGCATTTGGTAAAACGTTGCTCTGATCACCTAAGCGTTACGGGTGGTCCCCATTAGAGGTTCATGGCGCCATAAGCTCGTTGAACAGGCTTTGTGTGAAATATAGTAGAGTCTAGGACTGCTTTTATTGTCCTGATGGCCCAGGGGTAGCATATCCCGGTCACAATTTTAAGATCGTGTTTGAATCCTGGTGGGGTGAGGTGTTGATATGGAGGTGTCCGGAAAAGCTTTGTTGGGCTAATGAAATATATATGGATCCTCGTGTTTCGAAGCCGCATTTGGTAAAACGTTGCTCTGATCACCTAAGCGGCACGGGTGGTCCCCATTAGAGGTTCACGCGCCATAAGCTCGTTCAACAGGCTTTGTGTGAAGTATAACAGCGTCTACGACTGCTCTTAGTGTCTTGGTGGCCCAGAGGTAGCGTTCCTCAGTCACAATTTTAAGATCGTAACCATATCCTGGTGGGGTGAGGTGTTGATTATATGTAGAAGTCCGCGTGCTTTATTGGGATAATGAAATATATATGAATCATCGTGTTTCGAAGCCGGATTTGGTAAAACGTTGCTCTGATCACCTAAGCGGCACGGGTGGTTCCCATTAGAGGTTCACGGCGCCATAAGCTCGTTGAACAGGCTTTCTGAGAAATATAGCAGAGTCTAGGACTGCTTTTATTGTCCTGGTGGCCCAGAGGTAGCGTTCCCCGGTCACAATTATAAGATCGTGGGTTCAAATCCTGGTGAGGTGAGGTGTTGATTATATGTAGAAGTCCGCTTGCTTTATTGGGCTAATGAAATATATATGGATCCTCGGGTTTCGAAGCTGGATTTGGTAAAACGTTGCTCTGATCACCTAAGCGGCACGTGTGGTCCCCATTAGAGGTTCACGGAGTCATAAGCTCGTTGAACAGGCTTTGTGTGAAATATAGCAGAGTCTAGAAATGCTTTTAGTGTCCTGGTGGCCCAGAGGAAGCGTTCCCCGGTCACAATTAGAAGATCGTGGTTTCGAATCCTGGTGGGGTGAGGAGTTGATTATATGAAGAAGTGCGCGTGCTTTATTGGGCTAATGAAATATATATGGATCCTTCTTGTTTCGAAGCCGCATTTGGTAAAACGTTCGTGTAATAGGCCCCTGTCTCATCAACAGAACGTATTATATAAATGGGTCAATACATCTGATATTTCATTCAGATTCACCACCCTGTAACATTCCACTGTCGATGAGTAAGACATGAGATGGACACGTGAGCGGGAAACTCACCCAAGAGGGCGAGACCCATAGCTCAGCATTTCTGTAAGCACGCACTGCGATGCCCCTAAGCTTCAGTAGCTCACCTCAACTCATATCGTAAGGACGTGACCTAACGTTTATCATACATAAACGCTGTCCCTTTCTCATTCACTCCTAGACAGTGAGACTTACGGTTGATATACACTCAGGAATTATATATACAACCTTTTATAATAAAACAAAGGAACTACCGTTTGGGTCTCGTTACTTGAAACCCAAATATAAATATGTGTGAACGGACTGGTTAATTGGACAAGCAGCCGATTCATTGGTCTGATCACCTAAGCGGCACGTGTGGTCCCCATTAGAGGTTCACGGCGCCATAAGCTCGTAGAACAGGCTTTGTGTGAAATATAGCAGAGTCTAGGACTGCATTTATTGTCCTGGTGGCCCAGAAGTAGCATTCCCCGGTCACACTTATAAGATCGTGGGTTGAAATCCTGGTGGGGTGAGGTGTTGATTATATGTAGAAGTCCGCGTGCTTTATTGGTCTAATGAAATATATATGGAACCTCGGGTTTCGAAGCCACATTTGGTAAAACATTGCTCTGATCACCTAAGCGGCACGGGGGGTCCCCATTAGAGGTTCACGGCGCCATAAACTCATTGAACAGGCTTTGTGTGAAATATAGCAGAGTCTAGGACTGCTTTTATTGTCCTGGTGGCCCAGAGGTAGCGTTGCGCGGTCACAATTAGAAGATCGTGGGTTCAAATCCTGGTGGGGTGAGGTGTTGATTATATGAAGAAGTCTGCGTGCTTTATTGGGCTAATGAAATATATATGGATCCTCGTGTTTCGAAGCCGCATTTTTTTAAAATGTTGCTCTGATCACCTTAGCGGCACGGGTGGTCCCCATTAGAGGTTCACGGCGCCATAAGCTCGTTGAACAGGCTTTGTGTGAAATATAGCAGAGTCTAGGACTGCTTTTATTGTCCTGGTGGCCCAGAAGTAGCGTCCCCCGGTCACAATTATAAGATCGTGGGTTCAAATCCTGGTGGGGTGAGGTGTTGATTATATGTAGAAGTCCGCGTGCTTTATTGGGCTAATGAAATATATATGGATCCTCCTGTTTCG